>NC_083231.1:108567743-108650557 GCF_032191835.1 Heteronotia binoei | reverse complement strand
GGACTCAGGGCGGCTTTATTCTCCATGGCTCTTACGTTAAGCAAGTTTGGTCACCCCTGGTCTAGGGCAAGTCTGGCTTGTTGGACTTGGGTGTTCTCACACAGAAGAAGGAGAAGGGACCCTGAAGAGATGACCGTAGGAATAGGACCTAAATGCATGAACGAATGAGTGCTATGTCTGAAGAAAGGCATTGCTGTTATGGTTGCCAGCTCTGGTTTGGGAAATACCTAGAGATTTTGGGGATGGAGCCTGGGGAGGGCAAATTTTGGGGAGGGGAAGGACCTCAGCAGGGTAAAATACATCCACTATCCAAAGCAGACTTTTCTCCTGGGGAGCGGATCTGTGTCACCTGGAGCTCAGTTGTAATTCTGGGAGATTTCCAAGTCCCACCTGGAGATGGGCCACCCAAACTGTGGTGGTTTGGGCATATTTCCATCTCTCAACTCCAGTTTCCTATCTGTTTTTATTCATTCAGTCATTCATTTAAAATCTTTATTAGCTGTCTAGCCTGCCTTTCCTTCCTGTGGTGCTCAAGTGGTTGATAGACAGGGGGATCTGTCAAATACATTTTAATCCTACTTTTCCTTCAAGGGGCTTCCTGCTTTTGTCTTCCCAACAACCATAGGAGTATTATGATAACTTTATCGAGTGGGTGGGCTTTTGCAGCTGCACAAACGAAGTCAAAAGTAGAACTACACACAAATCACCCCAAATTGATTAAGGAGAAGAGACTGAATTTATACCCTGCCCTTTGCTTGGAGTCTTATGACCTTTGCCTTCCTCTCCCTACAACAGACACTCTGTGAGGTAGGTGGGGCTGAGAGAGCTCTGATGTTCCCTCTTAGCTGAGTTAGTGTAAGCTAGCTCACAGTTTTTTTCGCCTCCAGCTCACACAGTTTTCAGTTGTTGATTTATTTTTACATGCTTTTTTATCCTTCCTGTCTTTTGAAGAACTTAGGGTAGCACACAGTATCTCCCTCTGCTTTACCCTCACAACAGCCTTGTGAGGTAGGTTAGGCAGGGAGAGAGTGAGAGAGAGTGTGTTATCTCCCTCTGCTTTACCCTCACAACAGCCTTGTGAGGAAGGTTAGGCAGAGAGAGACGGAGAGAGTGAGAGTGAGAGAGAGTGTGTTTGGCCCAACTCGCTCCTCTTGAGTTCATTTCAGAGCCTGAACGTGAATTAGAGTTGGCAGATCCTCCCACCAGCTGGGGTGGGGGGGGGTAGGGTTCCCAGCTCCAGGTTGGGAAACTCCTGGAGATTTGGGGATGGAGTCTGGGGAGGACAGGGACTTAAGTGGGATACAATGCCCTAGGGTCCACCCTCAAAGCATCCATTTTTCTCCAGGGGAACTGATCTCTTGTAGTTTGGAGGTGAGTTGTAATTCCGGGGGATTGCCAGGTCCCACCTGGAGGCTGGCCTCCCTTGAATTCACATCTTCCTGAACTTTATCTGACACTTCATCCACTATAAAATGTTGGATTATAACCAGGGCTTTTTTTGTAGCCGGAGCTCCTTTGCATATAAGGCCACACCCCTTGATGTAGCCAATCCTCCTGGAGCTTACAGTAGGCCCTGCACGAAGAGCCCTGTAAGCTCTTGGAGGATTGGCTACATCAGGGTGTGTGTGGCCTAATGTGCAAAGGAGTTCCTTCTATAAAAAAAGTCCTGCTTATAAGCAGTGTTTCCTCTAAACTGAGTTAATGTGAGCTGGCTCACAGATTTTTAGCCTCCAGCTCGCACATTTTTGCCAGCTCAGGAAAATAGTCCGAGAGCACAAAAATTTATGCAGTAGCTCAGAACTTTATTGCCAGTAGCTCACAACTTTAATTTATTTATTTATTCCTCGCATTTATATCCCGCCCTCCCCGCCGAAGCAGGCTCAGGGCGGCTTTAATACCAGTAGCTCACAAAGTAGAATCTTTGCTCACAAGATTCTGCAGCTTAGAGGGAACACTGATGATAACCCATGCCTGTCCTATAAAATCAGGGAAACAAACCCCACCCTTTAACTCACTACCTGTGATCATGACAAAGGCAGTTAAAACATGTTAAAGCAACGAAAGCTCATCTCGGTGTGGCTTTGCGGAAAGGTGAAGGAGGCAAGGGCGTCCTGGATTCTTCCGGCTCTCGCTCCCCTTCGGCTTTGCAAGCACAATTCCCCCCCCCCCTTTCCAATCTCTTTAGTTCATTGGTTATGCATTCAAGCGCTGGAAAACACACCTGCCTTGCCGATCTTAGGCAGGAATGCTAATTGACTGGAAACCTGGATTTAGGAGCATGCTCTCTGGGTTGCCTCTGAGTAAGCGGGAGACTATGGTAAGGAAGGCCGCGGGCCAGGAAGCTTGCAATTAAAACTGTTCCTTCGTTGGCCGCAGGCAGGCCGCCAGGTCTCACCTTCCACTCTTCTCCGCAACGCAAGGATTTCTAATTAGGGATGCTGGCAGGTTTTGTGACCACCCTGCTTTGATTCGAAAGGTTTATTTGGCGTCACGGATTCTTCCTGCTCAGGGTGAAGCTGCAATCCGCTGTTTTCTGGGCCAGGCCTTATCGCTGTTAAAATTGAATCTTTAAAAAAAAAATTGGCTTCAGGTTGTATAAAAATAACACACAAACGGTGCAAAAAAAAAAAGTCACTAGGGAAACGAAGGCTGCGACCCCAGAGCGTCGGGGATTGCATTGCTGCCTCACTCGAGTGGCCGTTCACCTCCGGGATTAGCTTGCCCACACCAAAAAAAAGAACCCCAGTTGCAAATGATTAACTTGCAGGGCGAAGCAGCGCAGTGTTTAATAATGTGCGGATGCAGCGATTGAGTTTCTCTGCATGCCCTTTTATCTCCCTGCAAAGATCTCAAGGTGCGCATCCTTCCCCTCCATGCTTCTGCGAGTTGGGTTAAATGAGCACGATTGGCCCAAGGTCATGCCATATGCTTTATGGCTCAGCGGAATTTGAACCCCGGACTCCCTGGTCCAGTACCCTAACCACCGCAATGCCCCAGCTCAGACAAAGAACACCGCTGGGAACGCGACAATAAAAATGCGGGGGTGGTAATGGAAAAGTTCGTATGTGTTCATTTCTACTTAGATTGGTCTGCCTGACAGGATAGGACTCTCAATAACATGCTAAATTGTGGGACGGTAGCGGCTGGATGCTAGGAAAATGTTTTTACCGTAAGAGTTGTTCCACAGTGGAATCAGCTACCAAGGGAGGTGGTGAGCTCCCCCTCCCTGGCAGTCTTTAAGCAGCGGCTGGACATACGCTTGTTGGGGATGCTCTAGGGCAGGGGTGTCAAACTTGCAGTTTGGGGGCTGAATCAGGCCCCCAGAGGGCTCCTCTCAAGCCCCCAAGCAACTGAGTGTCATCTGCTTCCTTCTCTCTCTCTCTCTTGCTTCCTTCTGCATCAGAGCTTGCTTTGCAAGGCTTGCACAATCACGCAGGAGCTTCAGAGCAAAGCCTCTGTTTTCTTTTCTTTCTTTTTTTTTCCAGAATTTAAATGGTTTTATTGCAAAGGAAAAGAAAAACAAACAACAACCAAGCAAAGCAACAACAACATAACATACAAAACAACAACATAACAATAAACAGAATAACATAAACATATCACATTCCAAAATCTCCAATCATACAAGGAGCGTTCGGGGTCTATCTATTTACTCTCTCTATTGCTCCTATTTTACACCTTTATCTTTCACCCAACAATAAATTGGATTCCACGTCTCATTACATTTTCGCATATTACCCTCTTGTAATCTTGTGGTCAATGTAGCCATCTCTGCGGCTTCTAATAATTTTCTCCATTGGCTGAGGCTCCTCCTTCCTTTATAAAGGACACAGACAAACACAAATATATTTTTAAAAAAACGTAAAACATGCTTAAAATGTTAGCACTCATTGGTTTTAAAGATGCTTTCTTTGTCTTTTTCCCATGGGATCCAGGGAACTGGGCAAAGGAAGCTCTGGCTCTTTCCTTCTTTCCCTAGGGGACTGGGGGTGGGGTGGGGAGGAGCCTCAGCCAATAGAAGGAAGAGAGGCTTGGCTCAGGAGCTCTGCTGTGCAATTGAGAGAGCCTGGCAAAGCAAGCTCTCCCTCCCCTCGTTCCTCCCTAAGGGAGGAGCCTCAGCCAATGGAGAAAACAGAGGCTTTGCTCTGCAGGTCCTGTGCAATTGCGCAAGCCTTGCAAAGCAAGCTGTGGTGCAGAAGGAAGCAAGAGAGAGGGAGAAGGAAGCAGATGACAGCCAGTTGCTTGGGGGCCTGATATGAGCCCTCTGAGGGCCTGATTCAGCCCCCGAACTGCATGTTTGACACCCCTGCCCTAGACTAATCCAACTTTCTCCTCAATGAGGACCCAAGATGGCTTACATCAGTGGTGGCCAAACTGCAGCTCGGGAGCCACATGTGGCTCTTTCACACATATTGTGTGTCTCTCGAAGTCCCCACCACCCTGACAGCTGACTTGGAGAAGGCATTTCTCTCTTTAAATCACTTCTCCAAGCCAAGCCAGCCAGCCAGCAGCTTGGAGAATGCATTTAAAATTAAAGTTGCTTTCTTTCCCCCTCCCCCAATCTTCCTTCCTTCCTTCCTTGCAGCTCTCCATCATCCGATGTTCATATTTTGCAGCTTTCAAACATCTGATGTTTATTCTATGTGGCTCTTACATTAAGCAAGTTTGGTCACCCCTGGCTTGCACAGTTCCTTGTATTCTCACAACACCCTTGTAAGGTAGGTCAGGTCGAGAGCATGTAACTGGCCCAAGCTCACCATGCAAGCTTCCATGGCAGAGTGGGATAAAAGGAGGTACTTCTTCACCCAAAGGGTGATTAACATGTGGAATTCACTGCCACAGGAGGTGGTGGCGGCTACAGGCATAGCCATCTTCAAGAGGGGGTTAGATAAAAATATGGAGCAGAGGTCCATCAGTGGCTATTAGCCACAGTGTGCATATATATGTATATATGTGTATATATATATGTGTGTGTGTGTGTGTGTGTGTGTGTATATATATATATATATATATATATATATATATATATATATATATATATATATATATAAATTTATATATAAATTATATATATTTATATATAAATTATTGGCCACTGTGTGATACAGAGTGTTGGACTGGATGGGCCGTTGGCCTGATCCAACATGGCTTCTCTTATGTTCTTATGGGAATTCGAACCTGGTAAGGTTGCCAGGTCTCTGTTGGAAAATACCTGGAGACTTTTGGGGTAGACCCAGGAGGGGAGGGGCCTCAGCATGGTACATTGCCATAGAGTCCACCCTCCCAAGCAGCCGTTTTCTCCAGGGGGGGCTGATCTCTGCCAGCTGGAGACCAGTTGAAGAAGTGAGGCATATCCAGGCCTCACCTGGAGGCTGGCAACCCTGGAACCCAGGCCTGCCAGTTCTTATTATAAGCAGTGTACCATCCTGGCTCATTAGTGGAACGAATCGGTGCTGACATCTCAGGGTTGTCAAACTGCTGTCTTTCTCGTTCCCTGCCCAGTTTTTCTTTCTTACAGCTTGTTAAACTCCACCCCCCCCCCCGCCTGCTCTTTACAGCTGCTTTTCCTGCACTTGACTTCGAATGCTCCAAGGAAGGCTTTCTGCTTCCCGCAAGGCCGATGGGGCCTGACACTTTTATTAACACCCCGACAGGTGCCCGGCAAATGCAGCTCTGGCCGTCCCCTCTGGGAAACCAGCTGCGAGTTGCCCTGAAACCCTTTCTTTGTTCTGGATCCTCGCCCAACTCTAAACCAAATCCTCGTGTCCTTCAGAATTCACCCAAGTGATTATAGTCGATGGAACCGCCTTGCTCCAGCAGGGACAGCTAGCCATCTCGGTTCACTGAACATAATCTCAGCTGTCTGGCTTGATATTTTTGTGATTCTCGCCCCCCCCCCCCCCCCCAAGATATTTTTATATAGCTCCCTCTTTTTATAAAAAAAGAAATGCTTTTTAAACAATAATACGTTGCTTTTCATGAGTGTGCACGACATAGTCCCTACTTAACGTTTTCTGATCCTCCTACGAACTCTAGGGGCTTTGTTTCCTGCTCACGGTAGCCCTCAAAAGGTCCTTTCTCTAGCAAAAAACGGCAAAATATATAGTAAATGGAAACAAACAAGCAAACTAACAAAAAAGTTGGATGTGGCCAGCAGGTAGCTGGTGGATCAGTTCTGGATACCTGAACTGGAGCTGGCAAGGATGAGGTAAGATTCTGGCTGAGCTTGTTTCTCTGGAGGCCCCTGGGACTGGATGAGTCATGTGATTTACTTGGATAAGAACATAAGAGAAGCCATGTTGGATCAGGCCAGTGGCCCATCCAGTCCAACATTCTGTGTCACACAGTGGCCAAAAAAACCAAGTGCCATCAGGAGGTCCACCAGTGGGGCCAGGACACTAGAAGCCCTCCCACTGTGCCGCCCCCCCCCAAGCACAAGAATACAGAGCATCACTGCCCCAAACTGAGACCTCCATCTATACCCTGTGGCTAATAGCTACTGACAGACCTCTACTCCATGTATCCAATCCCCTCTTGAAGCTGGGTTGATTGGGTTGGATATGAGTGAGGAGACGGGGAGAGGTATGGTTGCCAACTCAAGGTGGATAATCAGCGGAAGAACAACTTTTGACTCATTCTTCTGAGCCTACGTTTAAATCAAGGACTGCTGTCTTTGTTGGTTGAGTATACTGCAAACCTTGCATGCTGTACACAGAAGTATTTGCTGTTTAAACCTGGCAAGCTTTGCATGTTTTTCTTAGAGGTAATTGTTAAACAGTTGATTGCAGTGCTTTTCCTTTAAATGCCGTGAACATAAATACTCAATACACTGCAGAAAGAGTGTGGTCAAGCACTGATATAATGTTTATGGAGAGTGTGTAATTCTTGTATCAGGCTGTGATATAATAGTTGTAATTATTGTTTGCAAAGTATATATTTTTTTACAGCCTCCTCACGTTTTGCTCAACCTTGGCTGCGTTCCCCTTGGTTTAGTTGCCAAACCTCCAAGTGGGGCTTGGAGAGCACATGAAATAGAGGTCCGTTCCCCTGGAGACAGTGGTTGCCTTGGAGGGTGAGCTCTATGGTGATATACCCCGTCAAAGTCCCACCCCTCCCCAAATCCTGCCCCTCTACAGGCTCTACCACCAAATCTCCAGGAATTTCCCAGCCTGGAGTTGGCAACCCTATGAGAGGAAATCCTGTTTTTTTTTGTGGGGGGGGCTCATTGTGGTTGTTGTTTATCTTCCTCCTGATGGCCTTACTGAATTTAAATACAAATGAAAAACAAAGTGTGCTCATGGTTTCCAGCGGAGCATATACTTTGATTAAGGGATAGAGGTATTCCACACTCGAAAACTAAGTCTCTCTCTTAGATTTTGGTTAGGTCCATTCAGATTTTTTTGCTGGTGAAACAGGAAAGAGGAGTCCGCCTTGATCACTGTAAAAATGTTGCAACTGGTAGGAACTACATGGATAAATGCTATGGGGACTCTAATAAGAGGGAAATTGGGCAGGATTGAGTGAAAAAGCTGGCTGGATCCAACCCTGTGTGTATGTAATATGTAATGTAATGCAAAGCCAAAAAAGTACATGAGAGGATCCATAACTACTTTTGCCAGTTTGGTGTAGTGGTTAAGTGCGTGGACTCTTATCTGGAAGAACTGAGTTTGATTCCCCACTCCTCCACTTGCACCTGCTGGATTGGCCTTGGGTTCACCATTAGCTCTGGCAGAGATTGTCCTTGAAAGGGCAGCTGCTGTGAGAGCCCTCTCAGCCCCATCCACCTCACAGGATGTCTGTTGTGGGGGGAGAAGATACAGGAGATTGTAAGCTGCTCTGAGTCTCTGATTCAGAGAGAAGGGCGGGGTATAAATCTGCAATTCTTCTTCTTCTTCTTCTACTTTACACAGCGAGTAATTAAAATGTGGAATTTGCTAACGGAGGATGTAGTAATGGCCATTGGCCAAAGGCATAGATTGCTTTGAAAGGGGATGAGGCGGATTCCGGGAGATTAGTTCTGTCAGTGGCTAGTAGCCATGGTGACTGAAAGGAACCTCCATGTTCAGGGGCAGTAAATTTCTGAATCCCAGTGCCAGGAGGTAGCATCAGGGGAAGGCCTCGGTCTCTGTGCCCTGTTGTTGGCTGTCCAGAGGAACTGGTTGGCCACTGTGTGAGCCAGGATGCTGGACTAGATGGACCACTGGTCTGATCCAGCAGGGCTCTTCAGATGTTCTTATTGTTAGATGGCATAAACTTTATTAGTTTAATTGCCTGGGATGTTACTGAATTCCACAAGAATTCTGGTTCAGCCAGAAAGTTCAAGCTTCCTTTATGGCTTCTCCATGCTCAGAACAAAATGGTGGCCTGTCTTTCTCTTGATCACGTGAGTGGAATTTGACAGTACTATTGGTGGTGGAATGGCAGCTTTTGATTTGGTTGCACAAAACTGGTGGAAGATGGTACTCGTGTCAGGTAAAAAATATAATGAAAAGAAAGAAACGAAGTCAGGAATTGTCCCGGAGAAAATTGCTGCGAGGATAAATTGCCAGAAACTTAGAAGAAACAAACAAAAATATTCATGGTGGGTTGATCTGTACAATAAAGTTCTGACTGGGAAATTGAGCGGACCCCAAGAATGGTTGTAAGTGGATAAAGCTATATGGTAAATGTCTCTTTCAGACAGGGTTTTCCCGCAGTTTGAGTGCTGAATTGCAGCAGTTTTTCTCTGAGCTTTTTTTGTGACTACGACCTTGGTTGTATTTCTGTGGGCTCTCAAACCGATCTTAATTCAATTTTGAGAAAGCACAGGGGAACTATATGGAAATAATGCAAGATGACAAATGGGTAAAGATATCTTGAGGAAGCTAGAGAGAGAAAAAAACTACTGCAACTCAGTCAGCACCCAAACCACAGGTGTTGTATATATTTCAACTTGTCTAAGTGAATCTGCAGTTTTGTTTCACTTAGTCCCTGGTGATATGTTGAATCAGCGGAATCTGCTGTTCTGATGTATCAGCTAGTTTTACTTACTGTGTTGGCTGCTGACTGGAATAGGCTTCCTCATGACCCCGGTTTCATTGTGAGTCTTTGCTGAGTAACAGCAAATATCTGTTGGGGCAGGATTATAATGTATAGGCTTTCCAAAGCCTTGCTTCTAGGGTTGTTGTCAGCCTTCAAGTGGTACCTGGAGATCTTCCAGAATGACAACGGGTCTCCAGATGGCAGAAATCAGTTTCCCTTGGAGAAAATGGTTGCTCTGGAGGGTGGACTGTGTGGCATTATACCTTTCTGAGGGTCCTCTGCAGGCGCCGTCCCTCAAATCTCCAGGAATTTCCCAGCCCTGGAGCTAGCAACTTCCTTCAGGTATCCCTGCTGTCCAAAAGGTGTGGGAAGGTATTTTGGGAGAGGAAGAAAAAGTTATATTTGTCAACTCTCTCCACCCTATCCATAATTTCATAACCCTCTATCATGTCCTACCAGGTCCAATTCAAGAAATATCTGGGGACTTTGGGGGTGGAGCCAGGAAACTTTGGGGGTGGAGCCAGGAGACTGGAGGTGGAGCCAGGAGCAAGGTTGTGTCTAGCATAATTGAACTCCAAAGGGAGTTCTGGCCATCACATTTAAAGGGACCGCACAACTTTTTAAATGCCTTCCCTCCATTGGAAATAATGTAGGATAGGGGCACCTTCTGTGAGGCTCATAGAATTGGACCCCCCGGTCCAATCCTTTTGAAACTTGGAGGGTATTTTGAGGAGGGGTACCCGATGCTATGCTTCAAATTTGGTGCCTGTACCTTAAAAAACAGTCCCCCGAGCCCCAGATACCTGTGGATCAATTCTCCATTATATCCTATGGGAATTGGTCTCCATAGAGAATAATGGAGTATGCAGCAAGCATTCCTCCCTTCGCACTTTGTGATGACCCTGAAGTGGGGGGAGGACCTCCAAACTGGGGGATCCCCTGCCCCCACCTGGGGATTGGCAACCCTAGTTGCTCTTCGTAAGGTTGGTATCTCTGTTGCTAACCTAAATTTTGTATTGAGATAAGTAATGTCATTGAAGATGTACATGTTTGCTTTATGTAGCCATTGTGAAAAACAACTTGTTGGATATGCCTCTTTGATAAAGACTGTGGAAACGATGCGACAAGCGTCCTGCCGGCTCCAAAACCCACCTGGGGATGAACATATGAAGCTGCCTTCTACTGAATCAGACCCTTGGTCCATCAAAGTCAGTATTGTCTACTCAGACTGGCAGCGGCTATCCAGGTTCTCAAGCTGAGGTTTTTCACACCTACTTGCTTGGACCCTTTTTTAGTTGGGAGATGCCAGGGATTGAACCTGGGACCTTCTGCTTCCCAAGCAGATGCTCTGCCACTGAGCCACCGTCCCTCCCCAATTGGCAACCCTAGTTGCTCTTTGTGAGGTTGGTGGGTATCTCTGTGGTTCAGTGCTTTGGTTTGAGCCTGCTGGTAATTTGCTGGCGGAAAGTTCAGGCGTTCCTGTGGGTTTCAGTTCTGATGGGTAGCTACGAGGAGAAAACTGTGACTGCTGCAAATGGGCTGCTTTGTCAGTTGGGACTGTTAAAGTGCTCTTTTTACAACCCTTCCTAATTTCAGCATGTTGGTTTTATGTCTAACACAAATCCCTGTTTGGTCTTTCAGGTTCCTGTGTCTATCAAGGCTCATCATTTGAGGTAGGCCCAATTTTACGTTGTTTGTTACGGTGCTCGACTTGAATAAGTGTTCGCTTTATTGCAGGGAAAGGGGATTTGGCCTTGAAAGGAATTCCTAGTCTTCTCAAAGTGAAAGCTTTTACTATATGGATACAGCATTTAGTGCTTCCTAAAAAGGCCTTTTATGTGGCGATTTATTACAAAAGTGTTTAATGGACAATGTTTTTTTTTTTTTTTAAATTAAACCTTTATTTGGGGTCGGCATAAAGAAGGGGGCATGCAATGAGGGTCCACCGCTGGCCAAAGATGCATGACCTATCTGTGCCTGACAGAAACAGAAGACACCCACATAGTAGGGTTGCCAATTTTGGGTTGGAATACCTGGAGATTTTTTTGGGGGGGGGGGGGTGGAGCCTGGGGAGTGTGGGGTTTGGCGGGGAAGTACCTTAGTGGGTTATAATGCCATAGAATCCACCTTCCAAAGTAGCCATTTTCTCCAGGGGAATTCATCTTGGTTGCCTGGAGATCAAATGTAATAGTGGGAAATCTCCAGGTGTCACCTGGAGGTTGGCAACGCTACATCAGTTGGCCCTTGTGATATCCTTTGTTACAATCTTTCATTTGCCTGGAAAAATGCCTGAAGAAAGGAGCTGAGCCTGAGCCTGACACATTTAGGTTCCTTTTAGCCATCAATTTAAGGATCAGGAAAGCAGGCTCTGGCAAGTCTGTCCTGCTACAGGCAACAAGAGGGACTCTCTAGGGCCACCCACAAGGGCTGTGCTTCCATTAGGGTTTCCATTATTTTGCTCCTGGCAGGGGATGATGATCCTTCTCCCTGGGTCTTTCTTTGCATGGGGGACACTCTATCGTTTGGGGAAAAACTCTACGGTTATCATAGAGTTTTCCCCAAATGGTAGAGAGTCACCTGCCCAACATGTCCAGTGTGATGACATCACTTCTGGGTGACATCATTGTGCTGGACATGTCAGACGTGATGGTGCTCTTCAGGGGCGGGGCTTCCCCTTTGGCTAGGTCCCAAGTGGAAGATTGGAGGGGGGCGGGGAATCTTCGCCAGGGCAGGGAAATGGGAACCGTGGTTTCTATACTGGGGAGGTGATGGGAAGGAAAGTCCTTGATGGGCATCATGGAAGAATAAAAGTTCCAATCTTCCCTTGTCAACACTGTTTCTGGGGCACTGGGGGAGGCGGGTAGAGTAGGAAAAGAGCCTCACTACTGCTTCTTCGGTGGTGCGCTGTCTTCCTTGGTTTGTAGCACACATAGTGTTCGTTGGCTAGTATAAAAAATTATGTCTCCCTGGCTGATCAGAGCTGTTCTTCCAAAGTAAGGAACACATTCGGGGAGACACAAAGTTGAGCGTTTTCTTTCCTGCAGTTGAAAGCAGGTCACCCTTCTCCCTGCCTCTCCAGGAAGGCTTCAAGTCCCCCTAAAGTGAGAGAGGTGGCGGTGGCCTGTTTTTTGTCCAGCACACTTCCTGTTTGCCCAATTTCTCTGCCGTCCTTGTGCAGTACAGCCTACTCAGCGAGAACTAAGGCAGTGGAGGCTGTTTCACCCGCAGGGGCTGCTTGCCTGTTTCTCTACCACTCGTCTTTTAAAAGGATTCTGCTAGACTTCCTCTTCTAGGAGGGAGGGGGCACACGTTTGGATAGCGCACTTGGTCAGGAAACATCGGAGGGGATCTTTCTTAGAGCTATCCAAACTGGGATTTGTCTTTGGCGTTATGGATCTCAAATATAATTATAGAGTTGTCTATAATCGAAACTACTTCATCAGTCTAAAGAATAGATTTGTAACAAACGATTTTTTTGAAAGTCACAGAAATTGTGTGGATCATGTATGTACAATTTCTTTCAAGTTTTGTGGTCCAGAATAAGATTCCATAAACTTTACTCGTCTCCTCCCCCCACCCTTCCGATCAGCTGTATCTTCATGCTTGGTTGAGACAATGAGAATGACAGAGCATTTTCAAGCCGCGTTTCCAGACTCCGTGAATCTGGATACAACCGCTGCTTTGTGGTAGACATCGTTGCTGAGTTTTATTTATTTATTTTTTTAAAAAATTGAAAAACAAAGACTAATGATCTTGATCAGTGTGGCCTTGCTGGAGAAATATCAATCTTGCGATGTATTAGCATTTGGGCTATTGATGTGTCAAGTTGTGAAGGATTATACCTGGAAAATATTGGCAGCCTATGAAAGTTCATGTGAACTGCCCCTCTTAGAGTGGGGTGGGGGATTGTACTGTAGTTTCCTGAAGGGTGGGTAAGGCTTGTTTGTAAATCTTTGCTTTATAGTATGTGTGAATATTCAGAGAAGAACAAAGATCTAAGGCCCTCTGTCACCTCGTTTTTCTACTGCTTAAAATAACCCAACGATGTCTCCAAAAATCCATTCTTCCTCTATGGTGACTGCCCCCATGTGAAATGCGCTCCCTGAGGAGATGGTGGTAGTGGCTGCCATCTTGAGAAGTGTTTAGGTGGTGGTGTCCATTGGGGTGTGTCAGTATTTTTGTGGGAGACAATGGGCTTTTATCATATTTTGTAGGTGTTTAGTCTTGGAATTGTAAACTGCATTGAACCATAAAGCAAAGGCATGTGTGTGTGTTTGTGTGGAGGAGGGAATGAATATTTTAATTAAATGTCACAATCCAAATTGAAACTTCTGGTCTACAAAGCAATCCACGTGTTCTTGAATGTTGTGCATTTATAATAATTCACCTAAGAATATAAGAACAAGAGAAACCATGTTGGATCAGGCCAGTGGCCCATCCAGTCCAATGCTTTGTGTCACACAGTGGCCAAAACCCAGGGTCCATCAGGGGGTGGGGGAAGGAGGGCTAATGGACAGTCCACCATTAATGTCCATTCACAACATCTCAGCAGAGTAACCAGCACAATGTCCTTTCAGTGGAGAAATTTCTCCACTTGGAAACTCTGTGGACTTTTTTTTTTCCGTTCAAGTTTAATTTTTTTTATTAATTAATAAAAACACAATTCTGCAAACATCAACCATAACAATAACAATATCTATAACACAAGCCATCCTGTTTTGTATATGATATACAGAGTAAATATCTAGTAAAAAGCAAAATCTAAGTATTTATCCGGTAATTTACAAAGTGCACTTTGGTCAGCTTGTACATAGGCAAAAAAATGAAACCATTTCTCTATAAACATATTCTTCTCGCTTCCTTTGTCAGATGCTTCTGAATTTTGTATAGAACCAGCTATTTTATCCATCACTACTAGGTCTCAAATTTTAAGAAACCATTTACGTTTAGAAGGTAGAACTGAAGCTTTTGTGGACTTTGATTCATTGCGGGAACTTTTGCACAAGCGTTTTGTCATCGGTAAGAATTTTTGTGAAGCTTATAGCTATTAGAAGGTTGATACATGATGCTTATATGTGATCTGGCTATTCATATGCTTATTCATGTTATAGAAATTTGTCATAAATTGGTTGCAGGTAGTACTAGAAGTCTCTTAGTGATTTGTCACACATCTTTACAGTTGTCTCAGTCCACCTGGAGGCTGGCAAACCTATGGCAGGTCTTTTTTTTTTTTTTAAGCAGAAATTCAGATTGAATGTTGCCCTAGTGTTTTTCTCTTCTTTTACGACTGCTGGAGATATCAATTTATTGTGAGCGATGGATGGTCCTTTCCAAATCTGCTCCAGCATTCGTCTAGACAGTAACTGGATGCATTTCTTAGATTTTTGGGGGGGTCGGAAGAGAAATTGATCTGAACTCTAGTTCGGAACCTGGAATTATGCTTCTGTTCTTTCCAGCCTCCCTGGACGTACAGTATGAGCCGATTATTTTCTGCTCTGTCTGTGCTGAATGAAAATTGGTTCAATGGAGCTTGCTGAGGCCTTGCTAAATAAGAGGATCACCTCAATTTATTATCAGTTCCCTCTGTAGCCGACTCCTTGCTCCCTTTGTATAACCTTTAAATGTTCTATAGGAACAGAGTCCCTCTGTGGCTCCATCTCCCAACCTTGGCATTGTCCCTTTAGAGGCGCCTATGCAAAGGGGAGAGAGGGAAGTCGAGATGGAATTGATTTATGGCACGTTGTCTTTGGCGGGCAGCTTGGTGAGAAGGCCGGAGCAGACTGCATGCATTTGTTTCCATTAAAAATATACTTTGGAGCGTCTCGGTGTTTTAAAGGCTGTTGAGAAATCGGCCCACACTCCATCAGCTCTAATAAATTGCATGGCAGATAATTCTCTCTTCCGCATTTTGGCTCAATAAGTGCTGTAATAGAGCAGTGTGGGGAAAGAGATGTAGGGGTGTTGCCGCTGTCTTTGGATGTGGCGGGTGATGTTTGCTTGGCTTCTTTTCCCCTGCCACTCAGCTTAGGTGGTGGAGACAAAGCTGATGCCGGATACGTACAAGATATCTTTTCTTTCTGTCATAACCTCTCAGCGGTTGATTTTATGCCTTGGATCTAGTGCCAGTGACTCTCAATATAGCTCTGTACAGACTTATAGAGGAAGGTGCTCATCTCTGGGACTGAGGCTATCAAATGGAGGAACCTACTTTATGTTGAGTAGACTGCCTGTCCAACTAGTTCAGGGGTAGTCAGACTTGCTTAATGCAAGAACCACATCAAATAAATGTCAGATGTTTGAGAGCTGCAAGATATGAATGTCAGATGTTTGAGAGCTGGGAGGGAGGGAGGAAGGGAAGGAAAGAAGGAAGGAGAATAAGATATTGGATTTATATTCCGCCCTATACGCTGAATCTCAGAGTCTCAGAGCGGTCACAATCTCTTCTACCTCCCCACCACCACCACAACAGACACCCTGTGAGGTAGGTGGGACTGAGAGAGCTTTTTACACCAGCTGCCCTTTCAGGGACAACTCCTGTGAAAGCTACAGCTGACCCAAGGCCATTCCAGCAGGTGCAAGTGGAGGAGTGGGGAATCAAACCCGGTTCTCCCAGATAAGAGTCTGTGCACTTAACCACAACACCAAACTGGCTCTCAAGGAAGGAAGGAAGGAAGGAAGGAAGGAAGGAAGGAAGAAAAGAAAGCACCTTTAGCTTTAAATACATTCTCCAAGCTGCCAGCTGGCTTGGCCTTGAGAAGTAATTTAATGAGAGAAATGCCTTCCCTAAGATGGCCAATGGGGCTGTGGGGGCTTCAAGAACCACACAATTTGTGTGAAAGAGCCACATGTGGCTCCTGAGCTGCAGTTTGGCCGCCCCTGATCTAGTTCAACAGGGTGCCTTTGGACTGGTGGCCTGGTCTTAAGCAGAGACCTTTTCCAGCCTTGGACATAATCAGAACTGGATTTATGCACAGATTATGTAAACTGCCTCAGATGGTGGGAGGTCTCTAAACACAGTCCATACCATACCAGACCTTTAATGGCATAACAGTTGCAGTTCCCTGTGAGGAAAGGCTGAGGAGTCTGAGACTTTTCAGTTCAGAAAAGAAAAAACTAAGGTAGGACATGATAGAGGTTCATTAAATTATTCATAGTGTGGAGAGAGTTGACAAAAGGTAACTTTTTCTTCCTCCCCCAAAATACTAGACCTGGAGAGCATCCAGTGAAGCTGATGGGCTCAGGATGGATGAAAAGAAATACTACTTTATACAGACAGTGATTAAAATGTGGAATGTGCTGCCAGAGTATGTAGTGATGGCCATAGACACAAACAGCTTTTAGAGGGGATTAGATAGATTTGTGGAGGATAAGTCAGTCAGTAGCTCCTAGCCATGGTGACTGAGGGGAACCTTTACATTTGGAGGCACTAAGCCTCTGAATCCCAGAGCCAGGAGGCAACATCAGGGGGAGGCCTCAGCCTCTCTGCTCTGTTGTTGGCCCTTCAGAGGAACTGGGTGGCCACTGTGTGAGGCAGGATGCTGGACTAGATGGACCCTCACTGGTCTGATTCAGCAGGGCTCTTCTTACATTCTTATGAAGGCGTCGGCTTCTCTGCCCTGTTGTTGGCCCTTCAGAGGAACTGGTTGATTACCGTGTGAGACAGGATGCTGGATTAGATGAACCATTGGTCTCATCCAGTAGGGCTCTTCTGATGTTCTTATCAGGGGAAGGTCTTGGCCTTTGTGCCCTGTTGCTGGCCCTCCAGAGGAATTGGTTGGCCACTGTGTGTGAGACAGGATGTTGGACTAGATGGACCACTGGTCTGATCCAAGAGGGCTCTACTTACTGTCTTATGAGTCTTCCACATAAAAGGTGTTCTATCTAGGATACAGTCTCTTTTTGGCAGTATTTATTATCCCATCCAGGCCTGCAAATATTGGTGTTTCTCTGGCATCATCTATAAATGCAGCCTAGACATCAGAAATCTGGAATAAACATTGAGGCCTGAAGAAATCTCTGCTTCCCTTTTTATTAAAAACCATGTTTCTGGTGCCTAGTAGGTTTCCAAAAATCAGCCCAGGTTTCATCATGCTTGTAATTAACTGGTAGTCTGAATCATTCATCATGAATATAACAACAACAACGTCTTTACTGCTCTTGGGTGGGTCATTTGTCTTACTCGTGGTAAACCATTAAAACAGTCAATTTAGCATATTGTTGAGAAAGAAAAGATGAGGGTAGAATTGTTTATGGGGACTGTACTGGGAGGGCAGAAGAACCCAAGTTTTGTATGGGGCAGAAGGGGAAGGGAACCCTTCCTGACCCCTGGCAGGTCATTCTAGTGAGGCATCCTTGTTGTTCTTCCACTCTGTAGTTACTACACATAATTGTTGTCTTGGGTTGGTAGATGAAGGGGAGTGCTATTTCAGAGCCAAGGACCATGATGCACAATCATAATGAGCAGACAATAAAGGTATTTAGATACCCATAAACGGCTTTTTTTGTAGCAGGAACTCCTTTGCACACACCCCTGAGGTAGCCAATCCTCCAAGAGTTTACAGGGCTCTTAGTACAGGGCCTACGGTAAGCTCCAGGAGGATTGGCTACATCAGGGGTGTGTGGCCTAATATGCAGAGGAGTTCCTGCTATAAAAAAAAGTCCTAACACAACAAAAAATACAAGCTAGTGACCAATTTACTAAGAAATATATAGAAACTATGAAATATATAGCTGATGTGAAATTGCTGTTGGAGACGCTCTGCGTCCCCTTTTTTAAAAATTATGTAAAGAATCTATATAATTGAATCAATATTGGTCCCAGGTCTGATGAAGACTGGAAAGAAACAAGTACTTAATTGATTGGCTTGTCACCACACTATTTTGGGACTTGAATGTACATGTTTTGGCAATTTGGACTGGTTTCTATATATTTCTTAGTAAATTAGTCACTAGCTTGTATTTTTTGTTGTGTTATCCATTATAGTGACCTCTCTCGAATTGTATTCTATAAAAAAAAGTCCTGCCTGAAAAGATGAAGAAGAGGAGATTAGATTTATACCCTGGCCTTCACCTGGCGTCAGAGCAGATTACAATTTCCTTTCCCTTCCCCTCCCCACAACAGACGCCCTGTGAGGTAAGTGGGGCTGAGAGATCTCTCCCAGAACTGCTCTTCAGAGGAACCACTCTGAAACAGTTATGACTGTCTCAAGGTCACCTCAGCAGCTGCAAGTGAAGGAATGGGGAATCAAATCTGGTTTTGCCTGATTAGAGTCTGTACACTTAACCACGACACCAAGTTGGCTCTAGTAACCCCTTTTTCAAACTGCCTTTGTATTCCATTTTAGTAACTGGTTGGTAATGCCTTTTTTTTGGCATTTCAGACCTTTTTTGGTAACTAACTACTAGTGGAATGTATTGACTTGTTCATAACAAAGCATGGTTGAGCTGCTTTTGAGGGAGACGGCTTTTTTCTGTTTTCAGCTCCTTAGATGTTTGTGAATTGTTATGTTGTGCTGTTTAAAATGTCCATAGTGCTTCCTACAATGCTTCTTCTCCTCCCCCGCCTTTTTTGCCATATGATCTTCCTTGAGATTTTAAAAATGCTCCAACGTGAGCGCTAAACCTCTATGACACTGAAGTGCTATAGCAATTGAATGCTATAGCGCTCACATTAATAATAATAATAATATAATAAACTTTTATTTATATCCCGCCCTCCCCGCCAAGGCAGGCTCAGGGCGGCTAACAAGACATGGTAAGACCATGATACAGTAAAACAATATATAATATAATTAATAATTTAAACAGTAAAACCAATAAAACAATATGACATTATAATATAAACAAATTGTGTATAAGATGGCACGGTGGTTATTGATGTATCAGGGGTTCCGTCTTAAAAAGCCAGCCGGAAGAGGACAGTTTTGCAGGCCCTACGGAATTGGTTAAAATCCCGCAGGGCCCGCACCTCTTCCGGCAGTTGATTCCACCATTGGGGGGCCTTCGTAGAGAACGCCTGTTCTCTGGTAGTTTTTAGTTCGGTTTCTTTTGGCCCAGGGATTTCGAGAAGATTTTTTGAGCTTGATCGTAGTGCTCTCTGGGGAGCATATGGAGAGAGGCGGTCCCTAAGGTAGGCAGGTCCTCGACCATATAGGGCTTTAAAGGTAATGACCAGCACCTTGTAAGGGACCCGGTAAACAATTGGCAACCAGTGCAACTCCCGCAGCCCAGAGTTACAACATTAGAGTTACAAAAGTCCGAGGTAGGTGGTGAGGTGGAAAAGAGCAGGGGAGAAAAGTGACACTGCTTGAGATGACCGTAGTGCATCAGAGATGGCTCATTAATGGAAGGAAATTTGCTGTGTGAACCAACCCACCCCTGTATGGCTTTACAACAAATAACATCCGGTTTAGAAAGGTAATGTGAAAAGGGCCTAATGTTAGGGTTGCCAAGTCCCTCTGCTGCTGCAGCGGGGGACTTGTTCCTTGCACGCGCAGAATGTGCATGGCTCAGTGATGTCACCCAGAAGTGATATCATTGCGCCGGGGGCGCCGTGTCAGGGACGCTCTAGGACTCACGACAAAACTCTATGGTACCATAATGTTTTTAGTGCGAGTCCTAAAGTGTCCCTGGCGCGGCTTCCCCGGCACAATGACATCACTTCCGGGTGACGTGCATGCCAATGGGGCTCTTTGGGGGCGGGGATTCCTCTGGCGGCCTGCTCCCTGCCAGCAGGTTGGGACTCTCCAGGGCAGGGGATCCCCCGCCTCCAGCAGGAGCTTGGCAGCTCTGTCTAATGTTGAGAGCAGTGTTGAGAGCAGTGGCAAATGAACATGTGAAGCTGCCTTATACTGAATCAGTCCCTTGGTCTATCAAAGAGCCTTATTTGCTCAGACTGGCAGCAGGGTCCTAGGCAGAGATCTTTCATAACACCTACTGCCTGTTCCTTTTAACTGGAGTTGCCAGGGATTGAACCTGAGATCTTCTGCATGCCAAGCAGATGCTCTACCACAGAGCCAGAGCCCTTCTCCATTAGTCTCCAGGGTCTCAGGCTGAGGTCTTTCCCATCACCTACTGCCTGGTCCTTTTAACTGGAGTCACCAGGGATTGAACCTGAGACCTTCTGCATGCCAGGCAGATGCTCTACCACTGAGCCACAGCCCTTCTCCATTAGTCACCAGGGTCTCAGGCTGAGGTCTTTCCCATCACCTACTGCCTGGTCCTTTTAAATGGAGATGCCAGGGATTGAACCTTGGGACCTTCTGCATGTCAAGCATATGCGGGTAAGCGGGTAAGAGATGCTAGAAGGCGGTTGCAGTAAAAAGTTACTGTACTCATTCATTAAAACCATGTAATCAGTGAAATGGACAAATCCAGATTTGTTCTGACACAGCCAAACAGCTCGATGAACAATCAGTGTACCTGGTTGCAGCTGGTGAGCAAGATGTTAGCTCAAACATGTCTCATAATGAGACAGGCCAACTACTTTGCCTGGCAGAAGATCTCCACATAGAGGTAATTTCCAGTCCTGGTACTGACATCTTTTTGAACACATGAAACTGCTTTATACTGCCCTGATATAATTGTATTTTACCTTATTTTATCTCTGGTTTTATTGTTTTAACATTGTATGATGTTTTTTCCCATTCTAAATGCTGGCTCAGGCCATGAATAAACTAACACCCCTCCCTCCGACTTATACTGAATCAAACCCTTGGTCCATCAAGGTCAGTATTGTCTGCTCAGGCCGGCAGCAGGTCTCCAGGATCCCAGGCTGAGGTCTTTGACATCACCTACTGCCAGATCCATTCACTAGAGATGCCGGGGATTGAACCTGGGACCTTCTGCATGCTGAGCAGGTGCACTACCACTGAGCCACAGTCCCTCCCTCCGGTTAATTAGTTTTTGGGGTAGGTGTTCTGGCATGATGGAGATAGTGTGATGGAGATAGTGTGCTTCTCGACGGCGGGGGAGGGACACTTTGGGGTGGATTCTACAGATTTGTTCCACTAACGACAGCACCTTCCTCTGGCGCAAAGTGTCTTCCCCTGGTTCAAGAGATTTTGCTGCATTTTGCAACAGCACAAGGCGCTTTCCTACCTCCCCCTTTCCCCATCAGTCCTCCTGCGTTAGTGTTGCCAGCCTCCAGGAGGAAAACAACAGGAGCACAGTTAGGTTGAGCAAAACTGGATCAATATTGCTATAATATATACAATAAGGAAAGGAAAGGTCCCCTGTGCAAGCACCAGTCGTTTCCGACTCTGGGGTGACGTTGCTTTCACAACATTTTCACGGCAGACTTTTTACGGGGTGGTTTGCCATTGCCTTCCCCAGTCATCTACACTTCCCCCCCAGCAAGCTGGGTACTCATTTTACCAACCTAAGAAGGATGGAAGGCTGAGTCAACCTCGAGCCGGCTATCTGAAAACCTAGCTTCCGCCGGGGATCGAACTCAGGTTGTGAGCAGAGTTTAGGACTGCAGTACTGCAGCTTTAACACTCTGCGCCACGGGGCTCTTCTGTACAATAAAGACCAGGCTTATACCACCAAAAGTTTTCTGAGTGATTATTCTCTAATTCATTTAAAATGTTACTGTGAGCACAACAGGCCCATAGCTAACCAGGGGCCCTCTGACAGCTTTGGGGGGCCCTCACGCCCATCCCAGGCCCGCTCCTTTCCCTCTTTTTCCTGCACAATTTAAATCCTGTACAAGGGGTTGCCCAAGAGTCAGCGAGGCCCGTTCTTGCCCAGTTTCTTGTCATCACTGCAGGGTAGGATTGCCAGGTCCAATTCAAGAAATATCTGGGGACTTCGGGGGTGGAGCCAGGAGACATTGGGGGTGCAAGGTTGTGACAAGCATCGTTGAACTCCAAAGGAAGTTCTGGCCATCCCATTGAAAGGGGCTGCCCACCTTTTATAATGAGGCTCCTATTTTATAATTGGGGCTCATAGAATTGGACCCCCCGGTCCAATCTTTTAGAAATGTGGAGGTTATTTTGAGGAGAGGCATTGGATGCAATGCTGCAAATTTTGTGCCTCTTCCTCAAAACCCAGCCTCCCTAGAGCCCCAGATACCCATAGATCAGTTCTCTATTATACCCTATGGGAATCAGTCCATAGGGAATGATTGAGCAGCAAACATTGGCCTTGATGGCCCTGAAGGGGGGGGGGGAGGACCTCCAAACCGGAGGATCCCCTTCCCCCACGTGGGGATTGCCAATCCTACTGCAGGGGGAAGCCGTGTTGTATTCTGTTCCTAGGGCTGTAGGGTCAAAGCAATCTCTGTCAAATAAAAGTGCCTTAATGAAAGGCAGGGGGGAAACATAACCTTGGTGTGTGTTCTGTGCGAAGTGCACCATCGCTGGATAAGGCCGCTCCCACTGTGACGAAAACACTGCAGTACAAACCCACAAAGAGAAGGTTCAGTACCCTCCTGGCATTAAGGGTGTGTGAGAGTCTGCGTGTCTCTATAGATCTATGTATATATTCTGCATGTTGGTACTTGCTGGTCCTAAGCAGGCCACGCTGGGAGTTTTAACAAGAAAGGCATCACTTGGCAACGTTAACAGAAGTCTAGAGGGAGAGACGCAGCTAAATAAAGAACGGAGATTCTTTTGGATTCTCAGCGGTTTGTACTCGCAGCGAGGAGCTGAGAGAAATGAACTCCTGGACCTACGGATGAGCCAGACTCCTGTTTCAGCCTTCAGGATTTTGCATGAGCTTGAGTTGCCAACTCCAGGTTGGGAACCCCTGGAGATTTTAGGAGTAGAACCTGGGAGGGAAGGGACCTCGGCAGGGTACAATGCCATGAAGTCCATGTCCTGAAAGCAGCTATTTTCTCCAGGGGAAGTGATTTCTGTACTCTAGAGATCAGCTGCGATTCTGGGAGATCACCAGTCCCCTCCTGGAGGTTAAAAACATACAACGAAACTGTGGAATAATAACAAAGAATACTCTTTAGAACAGGGGTGGGGATCCTCTGTCCCGAGGGCTGTATGCGGCCCTCGAGGTCACTGTGTGGCCCTCAGGGATTGCTGGACCGAACCAAGCCATGTGGCAGCTTCCCTGGGGCCTGGCTGGATGGTCAGAATTGCTGCAGGGCCTGGAAAAGTTACTGTCAGAGTTCGGTTTGCACTTGATTATCCCAGATGGTGTGACTTAATATGCTAATATTAGGGGATGTGGTCTAATATTCTACTGAGTTCCTGCTGGGCTTTTTCTACACAAAAGCCCTGGACTTATGCATTTGTCTAGGGCAGTGGGCTGTGTGTGCGTGTCAGATTAGACTCTCCTCACATGACTTTAAATAGAAAAACAATTATTTGCATCAATTTTGCTGGCCTGAATCATTCTCCCTTGGCGGAGCACTGTTTTTTAAGTTGATAACTTTTTATGGCCCTTGAATGATGTTATACATGGCCCTTGTCAGAAAAGGGCCTGCTTTAGAAAAATGCAGTATAATAACTATTCAACCTCTTAAAGCTATACAGCTTAGTATTTCATCAACATTCTGGATGTATCTATCTACTACATGCAGTTACCTCAGTTATAGTGCCAAGGATATCAAAATTCATAGTCCAACTATAAGTTCATTCAATTCCATACATGGACGTCAGTTTCTGACTTCGAAAACTTTGCAGACGATTCACCTGCTCCTGCGGGATGAGTTAAAGTGCTAGCGCTTCCAGTGATTCCGTTGCAGAAATATCTTTATAATTTCAGAAATTCATTTCACATTCAACAGTTCTGGCCAAACTGATGGCTTCCAGTATTCACAGGGAAAAGATTTATAATCAGAAGTGGGTATGGCAAAAGCCTCTGACGGGAACGCGCATATACTTCCATTTCTGTAAACCCTTCTTCAAAGAGGCATATCCCACTAATCAACACGTCCACAGACCATCCACACAGCACTCAACACGGAGAAAATCTCATTTTCGAACTGTTGCTAACACAAAGAAAAAAAAGACCCCTAGATGCCACAATGAACTTTCTAGGCGCTATGGTAACCTGAGGCCTGCTGTCTGACAAACTATGAATACACAAGGCTCCTTCCTTGGGGAGGAAGGGGGGAGGGAGAGCTTGCTTTGCCATGATCTCTCAATCGCACAGCTGAGCTACTGAGCCAAGCCTCTTTTCCTTCTATTGACTGAAGCTCCTCCCCTTCCTAGTCCCCTGGGGAAGGAAAGAAAGGGCCAGAGCTTCCTTTGCCCAGTTCCATGGATTGCACAGGAGAGATACAAAGAAAGCACCTTTAAGACCGAGTGCTAATGTTTTAAAGTTTTTTTAAAAATTAATTGTGTTTGTCTGTGTCCTTTATATCTTTGCTATCTAATCTTAAATAGGTACACACATGGCCTGGCTGGACATGGCCCGGTCCAATACGGCCCAGCCTGATAAGGTCTCATTTTTGTCAGATTCGGCCCTCATAACAAATGCTCGACACCTATGCTCTACGGCATTGTGCCCAGTGGAAGCTCCTCCCCTCCCCAAGCTCCACCCTCTTCAGGCTCCACCCCCCATATCTTCAGGTATTTCCCAACTCCAAGCTGGCAACTCGAGGTAGGCAGTACAAAGTTGTCATTAAAAAAATATGATTTACTCTTGCTGCTTTGTGTTTTGCACAGCAGAATTCCACTTTGGAGCTTGTGAAAGCTCCCCTTCATCCCTCCCTGCGGAGCGTTTTGCTTATAGAAATAAATAAAAGAGATGAATAGGCCACCAAGTCAGCTCCTTTTTTCTTTCTCGTCTTCCGGAGGCTTTGAAGGGAAACACTTCAGGAGGAAAAAAAAAAAAGGATTGATTGGATACTTGCGCACCTGTTTCCTAAGCACCTACAGCTGCATACAGTAGCAAATGCTGAAAAGCGATATCGTATGCAAAAGAGGTGCGGGAAGAATTGCAGTTCCCTCTGGGAAATCAATGGCAGGGGTGGGGAGAGCGTGATTGTGCTATTTCCTGTTGAGAGAGGGCTCTCTGAACCTGTGGGAGTTTCTTAAAAGTAAAGGTAGTCCCCTGTGCAAGCACCAGTCGTTTCTGATTCTGGGGTGATGTCGCATCATGACGTTTTCACGGCAGACTTTTTACGGGGTGGTTTTACCATTGCCTTCCCCTACACTTCCCCTACACTTTCATCTACACCTTCATCTACACTTTCCCCCCAGCAAGCTGGGTCCTCATTTTATTGACCTCGGAAGGATGGAAGGCTGAGTCAACCTCGAGCCGCCTACCTGAACCCAGCTTCCGCTGGGATCGAAGTCAGGTCTTGAGCAGAGCTGAGGACTGCAGCACTGCAGCGTTACCACTCTTAGGGGACCACAAACTTCTGGACAGTTTTGGCGCCTGATGCTCATCTGTAGCCGTTCGGTTTTTCAAACGATCTCATCGGCTCTGAACAGCGGGAGCTGGGGAGAGAGTGCTGACATTCATCGATTTAGCGTGCAGGATTCGTTTTTTTAAAAAAAGAGAGAGAAAAAGACCAAATACTTCTGCCTACAGTCTCGAAAATAGCTTGGAAAGTTGGGAGTCTAAAGGCAACGTTTAGAAACGGATTGTTATATGTCTCGATCTATTAATAATCCCCGCTCCTTTCCTCAAATGGCAGATACCTCTGCAAGTATCGACTAAGCTGCCTGATTTTCCTCCTGCCTTGGCTTTGATTTTCCGAAGCATAGATGGGGGAAGACCAATCATAGAATTATAGAGTTGGAAGGCACCTCTAGGGTCATCTAGTCAAGCCCCTACACAATGCAGGACATTCAAGGTAGGAAGGTCTAATGTCCAGTTATAGAAAAGGGCCTTGGAAGACTGGAGTGGTTCAGTGGCAGAGCCTCTGCTTGGTATGCAGAAGGTCCCAGGTTCAGGCCCCACCATCTCCAGTTAAAAGGATCAGGTAGTAGGTGATGGGAAAGACCTCTGCCATGGAGAACCACTGCCAGTCTCAGTAGACAATACAGACCTTGAAGACCAAGGGTCAGATTCAGTATAAGGCATTTTTTGTCATTCGGTCGCACTGTTCAGTCTGACTCTTCGTGACCCCATGGACCACATCACGCCAGGCCCTTCTATCTTCCATCGTCCTCCTAAGTTCACTCAAATTTGTGTCTGTTGTATCGATAACACTGTCTTACCATCTCATCCTTTGTCATCCCTTTCTTCTTTTACCTTCAGTCTTTCCCAGCATCAGGGTCTTCTCCAATGAATGCTCTCTTTGCATTTAGCAGCCGAAGTATTTGCGCTTCAGCATCTGACCTTCCAGGGAACAGTCAGGGTTGATTTCCCTTAGGACTGACTGCTCGGATCTTCTTGCAGTCCAAGGGACTCTCAAGAATCTTCTCCAGCACCACAGCTCGAAAGCTTCTATTCCTTGGTGCTCGGCTTTCCTTACAGACCAACAATCACAGCCATACGTTTCTACTGGGAATACCATTGCTTTGACTTTACGAACTTTTGTCAGCAGTGTGATGTCTCTACTTTTTTTTAAAAAAATTATTTTATTCCCTTTGTATCCCGCCCTCCTCGCCAAGGCGGGCTCAGGGCGGCTCACATAGGCATGCATGTGCATGAGTAAATACAGTAATACATTAAAACCAAAAACCATAGAATAGTATAAAAACATAAAATACATCAAACATTTTGGCGCTATAATCTTAGTTTCCAATTTTCTGTAAGCCGATTTTGAATTGTCTTCTCCGCAGCTGCTGTACAGCGGATTTCAAGAGATGTTACCTAGGACTGTAGTGGCCAGCAGTCTAGTTTACAGATGCCGTCTTACAGGTCCTGCGGAACTGTATGAGCTCTTGCAGGGCCCTGACCTCTTCCGGCAACTCATTCCACCAGCGTGGAGCCACTACAGAGAAGGCTCTGGCTCTGGTTGTCATGAGCCTGGCCTCCTTAGGGCCGAGGATTGTAAGTAGATTTTGTGATCCAGAATGAAGTGCTCTCCGGGGAACATATGGGGAAAGGTGGTCCCTAAGGTATGCAGGCCCCTGGCCACATAGGGCCTTTAAGGTGAGAACCAACATCTTGAAACGAACCCGATATGCAATAGGCAACCGGTGCAGCACTTTCAGCACAGGTTGAATGTGTTTTTATTATGCTGTCTAGACTTGCCATAGCTTTCCTCCCAAGAAGCAGTTTTACGCATGTTCAAATCACTAGAGGAGAAAGGTAAGAATTCAGTAGAATCCCCCTTTCTCTTCCACACTTCAGAGTTTAAATTTGAATCAAGGCTTAGCTGTGGAACTTTTGTTAAAGCTGCGGCCCTGCCTATGTGATTGCGTGCTAGCGGTGCTTCTGAGCATGTGCAGAATGTGTAATTATGGCCAGCCTACACATGTCTGTGAATTGGGTGCCTGCCTGAAGACTTTCAGCGCTGCCCTTCTTGCTGAGGAGTGGTGATCCTGGCTGCCCAAACATTTTGACCTGGCAAACCTCGACTCCAACTTCGAGGAGTCTGTGGCTGGCTGAGCAGAAGGTGCAAAGATGGGGCGTTCCTGCCTGGGATGAGTTCAGTGTTTTGCTACTCAGGCAGCTAGTTGGAGGCCTTCCAGAACTCCCCGTTCCATTCAAGACTTTCCGCACCAAGACTCAACAAGCAAGAGGGTGCTGTAAAATATATTGTTGGGCACCGTTTTGGGTTGGCCAATATGCACGGTTGTTAGTGGTGGAAAGTGCCGTCAAGTTGCAGCCATGTTATGGTGACCCTGTAGGGTTTTCGAGATGAGAGATGTTCAGAAGAGGTTTGCCAGGGGTTTTTTTGGTAGCAGGAACTCCTTTGCAAATGTGGGCCCCACTCTCGTGATGTAGCCAATCCTCCAAGAGCTTACAGGGCTCTTTGTACAGGGTCTACTGTAAGCTCCAGGAGGATTGGCTACATCAGGGGGTGTGGCCTAATATGCAAAGAGTTCCTGCTGCAAAAAAAAACCCTTGAGGTTTGCCATTGCCTGCCTTTGTGTCCTGATTCCCTTGTACTTGATTCCTTGCGGGGGTCTCCCAACCAGATACTAACCAGGGCTGACTGTGCTTAGCTTCCAAGATCTAATGAGCTCAGGCTAGCCTGGGCTATCCAGGTCAGGGGTATTTGACAGCTGATACATAGTTAAGCCTGTCCACTTGGGCAAGAGCTGAAAGCTGCTTCCAATAGATAGCTAGGAAAGAGGACCCCTTCTTACATTGTCTGGTGATGGCAGCTCTCAGAATACTTGTGCTAGGAGGCAACACGTTGTGAGTCACCCTGGGCTCAGTGACAGTGAGGACTCCTCAGGAACAATGCTCCCTCTAAGCTGTGGAGTTTTGTGAGCAGAAATTCCACTTCATAAGCTACTGGTATTAAAGTTGTGAGCGAGTGATTTGGCTACTGCATAAATTAGTTTGCTCTGGGGCTATCCTTCCTGAGCGAAGACAATAATGTGTGTGAGCTGGAGGCTAAAAAAAACCTGTGAGCTAGCTCACCCTAACTCAGCTTAGAGGGAACACTGCTCAAGGAGAAAAAGTCTCCTCGGGAGAAGGGGAACTTTGTGTAAGTTCTGAGTTAGCAAGTGGGAAGATGAGCTGCAGGCTTGTCAGGATTCACCACCAACAGCTGGTGCAAGGCCACCAACACCCTCCATCCCTGATCCAGCAGATGAAACTCAGTTAGTTGCTTCCAATCCTCCGGTATCACCCACACCCTTAGAGCACCGCAGACAAAGACAAAGAACAGAGGTGCAAGAGAGACTGCGAAGTGCATGCCTGATGCTAGCTGATTGTTATAGAAGAAGAAGATATTGGATTTATATCCTGCCCTCCACTCCGAAGAGTCTCAGAGCGGCTCACAATCTCCTTTACCTTCCTCCCTCACAACAGACACCCTGTGAGGTGGGTGGGGCTGGAGAGGGCTCTCACAGCAGCTGCCCTTTCAAGGACAACCTCTGCCAGAGCTATGGCTGACCCAAGGCCATGCTTGCAGTTGCAAGTGGAGGAGTGGGGAATCAAACCCGGTTCTCCCAGATAAGAGTCCGCACACTTAACCACTACACCAAACTGGCTCTGCTGGTGGTGTAAAATATATTGTTGGGCACAGTTATCTGTGTTGATAACACAGATGAGTAGCTGTAGGAGTAGTTCCAAACAGCTGGATGCAAACATGACCTGGCTGCCCACGCATTTTGACCTGGCCATCTTTTTATAGCCACATGCCTTTAGGCATGTGGCTATAAAAACCCTAGAAGGAAAGAGTGACGAGTCTGGGACTTTTCTGTCTAGAAAAGAATATATTTATATTCAACATTTTCAGCTTCATATGTTTACCCATTTGCACACATCAGTTGTTTCCTTGCCCACCCTCTCTAGCTGTGCCTTGTAGTGTCCCATCAGCCAGCTGGTGGTCTCCCAGATTGTCCATACTACTGCTATCATGTGAGAAGGGGCCGTATAGCAGCAAAGATGCCATTTGTACCCTAACTGTATAACGTAACTCTGTATGTTGAAGTGTTACGTTTAAAAGCGCCTCGTCTGCCAGCTCATTTGTAATTGAGGCTTCTTATCATGTTCTGAGCAATCAGTTCTGCCAAAAACCTACTAGGAGAAAATGCACTAACCTGCATATCATTCTGTTGGCTCCTTAACAAGCGCTATAAACAGAGGCTCGACGTCGGAAAGGTGCAGTATTAAATTGAGTAGTGGAAACTGCGATGTAGGTGGAGGAGACGTACATGCCAATTTCTAGCACCCCTGCAGCTGTTCTTCACAGCTGTGCATTTCCAAGCCCACCTTTCCTTCCTTCAGTTCCGGCCAGGGATCCAGCTTGCAGTGATTGCTTTTGTGCCCTCTTTTCCGATTTCCCTCTCTGCCCCTTTTCTCTTCTCTCTCACTCTCTGAATCTCGATTTTCTGTGTGCCACAGAAGGAGTGGTGGAGCATCTGCTTGGTGTATGGAACATAAGAATATAGAAAAGCTATGTTGGATCAGGCCAGTGGTCCCTCCAGTCCAACACTCTGTCATACAGTGGCAACCTTATCTGAGAGAACCAGGTCTGATTCCCCACTCCTCCACCTGCAGCTGCTGGAATGGCCTTGGATCAGCCATAGCTCTTGCAGAGTTGTCCTTGTAAGGGCAGCTTCTGGGAGAGCTCTCAGCCCCACCCACCTTACAGAGTGTCTGTTGTGGGGGGAGAAGAGATTGGCGATTGTAAGCCGCTCTGAGCCTCTGATTCAGAGAGAAAGGCGGGGTATAAATCTGCAGTCTTCTTCTTCTTCAACCCCCCCCCCAACAAAACAGGTGCCATTGTGTGTATGTGTGTGCACACCTGGAAGTCATGACAACCTCTGGTGACGGACCCCTCCTGAGGACCCGGAAGATATTCAGAGAGGTGGCTGAATAGAGCCTGCCCCTGTCTTCCCAACTGCTGGTATTCCAAGTAGGTCTCCCTTCCAAGTACTTGCCAGAGTCGACCCTGCTTAACCTCTGAGATCTGACAAGATCAAGCTTGCCTGGGCTATCCAGGTCAGGTCAGGGGATGCTGTTTTGAAAGAGTTCTACCATGTACAAACCTCTTTGTAGCCTGACTCTGGCATGGGTGACCTTCTTGGAATACCAGCAGTCACGAGGAGAGGGGTAGGCTTTTTTCAGCCACCTCTCTGAATATTCTCTAGCCCCCAGTAGGCCCCAACAGCCGCACGTCTTTTGGGAAGCAGTCATATCTATTTAGGCGGCCCCGTGGCGCAGAGTGGTAAAGCAGCAGTACTGCAGTACTGTGATCTGAACTCTCTGCTCACGACCTGAGTTCTATCCCAGCGAAAGCTGGTTCAGGTAGCTGGCCCAAGGTTGACTCAGCCTTCCATTCTTCTGAGGTCGGTAAAACAAGTACCCAGCTTCCTGGGGAGAAAGTGTAGTTGATTGGGGAAGGCAATGGCAAACCACCCCATAAAAAAAGTCTGCCGTGAAAACGTTGTGAAAGCAATGTCACCCCAGAGTCGGAAACGACTGGTGCTTGCACAGGGGACCTTTCCTTTCCTTTTCATATCTATTTCGGAATTTCTTGGGACTTTGTGTAGCTCTACAAAGAGAGAACATTGTACAATTTTTTGTAAAGGAGAATTTTTAGAATACTAATAAATATTGTTTAGTATAAAAATTGTTTTGGTGTTACATGTATTAGTAAAATCCCTCACAGAGTGTTCTATATTTCTTTGCCAAATGAAGAAAATAGGGGCTTTGCTTTGTACCTCCTGTGTGATTGAGCAAGCCTGGCAAAGCAAGCTGTGATGCAGAAAGCAAGAGAGAGAGAAGGAAGCAGATGACAGCCGGTTGCTCAGGGGCCTGATAGGAGCCGCATGTTTGACTCCCCTGTTTTAGAGGTTCAATTTGGAGTTAGCTTTGAACGTTCCAGTTTATTATTATTATTTTTAAAATAAGGTTTCTAGGCTTTGAGGCTGCAAAAGAAGACCGAGCTAAACAGGTCTTCCAGTGGTTAGGGACAGATATTGCTTTGCCTCATGAATAGCAGTTAGGGTTACCAACCTCTGGTTGGGGCCTGGAGATCTCCTGGATTTACAGCTGTTCCCCAGAGAGAGATCAGGTGCTTTGGAGAAAACGTCTGCTTTGGAGGGTGGCTCTATGGCTGAGGTCCCTCTCTTTCCTGAACCCCACTCTCCCCTGGCTCCACCCTCAAGTCTCCAGGAATTTCCCAATCTGGACTTGGCAACGGTAAATAGCTGGTGCAAAATAAATTGTGGAATAAAAATGAATACATGGAAATTGGTTTAATCTGTATAATTAACAGCAGTTACCAACATCTGCTTTTCTTGGCACAGCTTTGATATTTTTTGTTAAAGCACAGTCCAGGTCACAGGAAATAAAAGATTATTTACTAAGAGAAAGCTACAACAGATTAAGGCTGCCTGGCAGGCGCAGTCAAGGGATTCTCTCAGGTTTCGCCGACTTGCTGGTTCAGTCTGAATAGCCCCATTTTGATTTTGCGTCTCTTTTGGGCAATTCAAATCAGTCAGTCTTTATGTTTTTTCCTGTGCCCTCCTGTCAAATGTACATAAGAACCTAAGAGAAGCCGTGTTGGATCAGGCCAGTGGCCCATCCAGTCCAACATTCTGTATCACACAGTGGCCAAAACCCAGGTGCCATCAGGAGGCCCACCAGCAGGGCCAGAACATCAAAAGAAGAAGACTGCAGATTTATACCCCGCCCTTCTTTCTGAATCAGAGACTCAGAGCGGCTTGCAATCTCTTATATCTTCTCCCCCCACAACAGACACCATGTGAGGTGGGTGGGGCTGAGAGGACAACTCCTGCGAGAGCTATGTCTGACCCAAGGCCATTCCAGCAGCTGCAAGTGGAGGAGTGGGGGATCAAATTCGATTCTCCCAGTTAAGAGTCTGCACACTTAACCACTACACCAAACTGGCTCTCCTACAGGTTCACCAAAGCCCTCCTACTGTTGCCCCCCCCAAACACCAAGAAGTACAGAGCATCACTGCCCCAGACAGTGTTCCATCTATAAAAAGGTAAAGGTTTTTTGCAAGCACCAGCCGTTTTCAACTCTGGGGTGATGCTGCTTTCACAACGTTTTCACGGCAGACTTTTTATGGGGTGGTTTGCCATTGCCTTCCCCAGTCATCTACCCTTTCCCCCCAGAAAGCTGGGGACTCATTTTACCGACCTCGGAAGGATGGAAGACTGAGTCAACCTTGAAACGGCTACTTGAAGCAGGTTCCGCTGGGATCGAACTCAGGTCGTGAGCAGAGGGCTCTGACTGCGGTACTGCAGCTTTACCACTCTGCGCCACAGGGCTCTTAATCTGTACCTTGTGGCTAATAGCCACTGATGGATCTCTGCTCCATATGTTTATCTCATCCCCATTTGAAGCTGTTTGTGCTTGTAACCGCCACCACTTCCTGCATGTAAAATTATGTGTTTTTAACATTACCTATACAGCAGTCTGCATTATATATACCATGGGCTGGTTCCTGTGGATCTGTTCTGCTATTGGAGGTGTTTTTCTTTGGCAGAATGAACCTTATTCTGATCTAAGCATTCAAATCAGGTAAATCCTCCTTCTGCTGGAGGATCCCAGAATGGATCCCGTTAAGCATATAAATGATATTCATTGTATGTTTCAATGCATATATCTAATTCTTAATAACATGGCTCCATCTGGGGATAGTTAAACCTGGATATTATGGCTAGGAACAGACAAGGTAGATCTTTCTGCAACCTGAAGAATAGTCCCAGATTTGTAGACATATCTGAAGTCTGAGGGGGGGAAAACACTTTGGGAGGCTACCCTCTCAATGGCTGTTGTGGCTGGTGTTAAGCAATGATAACAGTATTGCCAGCCTTCAAGCCTTGGTTTCTGTTGGTAGAAGTGAGAGGGAAGGACATGGTACTTTCAAGGGCTGTTTTCGTATTTAACGGGGGCTCATTACCCTGCTTGTAGTATATAAAATATTGTAAACATACATAAAAGAAATGACTGGCTCATGAACAAATGAAGCTGCCCTCCATTGAATCTGCTCATTAGTTTATCAATGGCCGCAATCACACACACACACACTAAATAATGCACTTTCAATCCACTTTCACTGCACTTTCCAGCTGTATTTTGCCAGTTCATACAGTAAAATCCAGTTGGAAAGTGCATTGGGAGTGGATGGAAAGTGCTTTATTTAGTGTATGTGATTGCAGCCAAGGTCCGTCTTGTCTGTTTTGACTAGCAGCAACTCTTCAGGATCTCAGGTCAAGGTCTTTCAGATTACCTACTGCCTGATTCTTTTAACTGGAGATGCCAGGTGCTGTACCTGGGACCTTCTAAATGCAGAGCAAAAACTCCATTGCTGATCCGTAGCTCCCTCCCCAGTGCTATTAGCATCGAAAACTGGATTGATTGATACCATTCACAGAAAACAAAAAAGTCCTGATTCACCCCTCCTTAAATTCAATAAGGTCCAGCATTCCCTCTAAACTGAGTTAGTGTGAGCTAGCTTACTGGTTTTTTAGCCTCCGGCTCAAACGTTTTTGTCTCAGCTCAGGAAGGATGGATGCAGAGCAAACTAATTTATGCAGTAGTCAAATCATTCGCTCACAACTTTAATGCCAGTAGCTTACGAAGTAGAAATTTTGCTCACAAGATCCCACAACTTAGAGCAGGGGTGTCGAACTCATTTGTTATGAGGGCCGGATCAGACATAAATGAGACCTTGTCGGGCCGGGACATGCCATGTCTGGCTGGGCCATGTATGTACCTATTTAAGATTAGTTAGCTGAGATATATAGGACACAGGAAAACACAATTAAAGAATTTTTAATTTTTTTTTAAATGCTTAAAACATTAGCACTTGTTGGACTTAAAGGTGTTTTCTTCACATCTCTCCTATGCGATTTAGGGAACTGGGCAAAGGAAGCTCTGGCTCTTTCCTTCCTTCCGTAGGGGGCCAGGAGGGAGAGGAGCCTCTGCGAATAGAAAGAAGAGAAGCTTGGCTGAGTAGCTCCGCTGTGCAGTTAAGAGAGCCTGGCAAAGCAATCTCTTCCTTCCCGAGGGAGGAGCCTCAGCCAATGGAGAAAATAGAGGCTTTGCTCTGTAGCTCCTGTGCGACTGAGCAAGCCTGACAAAGCAAGCTTTGATGCAGAAGGAAGCAAGAGAGAGGAAGAAGGAAGCAGATGATAGCTAGTTGCTCAGGGGCCTGATAGGAATCCTCCAGGGGCCTGATTCGGCCCCCGGGCCACATGTTTGACACCTCGGGCTTAAAGGGAGCCCTGATAAGGCAAGCACTTTTGAAGACTGCCGTAAAGTCTTTGCATTCTTCCTGCCCTGTAGATCCAGGTGATCCTGAATTTTGTCAAGCCTTTGCAATGGGATGCGCGGTATTGCCCAAATCCCCCTGTTTTGCTTTCTCACTGTTCCCGATTTGAGGTGGGAAAAATGGATCCGTGAAACACAAAGCCAACTTGAAGGCAAACAAGACCAGACAGATAATAATTTCCTCCCGCACATCCAGCAGCTGGGGGGAAATGACCTTAATTACTAGATCATGTGGCATCCGAGTCGGGAGGTTCGGGGCTGACGTCTGTAGTGGCACAGACTAATCACCGTCTCTATCGCAAGACCAGAAGGATAACAGCGGCGTCAGGTCTGAGCCCATTTCCAGGCAGTTGCTGCAGAATTTTGATGAAGGCATGGGGAGAAAGAGATGAAGGGCAGAGACAGACGTGACTCCGAGGGTGTGCTCAGATGGCAGAATTCACTGCGGTTAAGTTTAATTGTGCATAAACCCAGTTTGTTGCTGGAGGTGGGTTGGCTGGAGGGCTTTGGATGCCACTAGCAAACAGGGAGCCAGGAATTCCCCCATGATCTACGATTCCACACCATCACCAGCTGCAAGTGGAGCTTGGTACATATGGAGCCGGTGGGGACCTTCTCTTCCAGTTTGGTGTAGTGGCTAAGTGCGCAGACTCTTATCTGGGAGAACTGGGTTTGATTCCCCACTCCTCCGCTTGCAGCTGCTGGAATGGCCTTGGGTCAGCCAGAGCTCTCATAGGAGTTGTCCTTGAAAGGGCAGCTGCTGTGAAAAGTTCTCTCAGCCCCACCTACACAGGCCTAACAGGGGGTCTGTTGTGGCGGGGGGAAGGTAAAGGAGATTGTAAGCTGCTCTTTCCTTCCTTCCCTAGGGGACCAGGAGGGAGACTCTGAGATTCAAAGAGAAGGGCGGGATATAAATCCAATATGAACATATGAAGCTGCCTTCTACTGAATCAGACCCTTGGTCCATCAAAGTCAGTCTTGTCTTCTCAGACTGGCAGCGGCTCTCCAGGGTCTCAATCAGACCCTTGGTCCATCAAAGTCAGTCTTGTCTTCTCAGACTGGCAGCGGCTCTCCAGGGTCTCAAGCTGAGGTTTTTCACACCTTTTTGCCTAGACCCTTTTTTGGAGATGCCAGGGATTGAACCTGGGACCTTCTGCTTCCCAAGCAGATGCTCGACCACTGAGCCACCGTTCCTCCCCATCATCTTCATCACCACCTTCTTCCTCCTCTTCCTCCCGGTGTGCATCAGGGGTGGGGCAGAAAAAGGCAAGCTGGGCAAGCAGGTCCCATCTGCCCATTACCTGGATGCCATTAGGTTCCATGGGCTGCCACTTGCCACTGGCTACACCTTTCCCAGGGATGGGGGAAGGCCCTGGCTGTTGGGCTAAAGCGGCAGCAGTAGCGTAGTGCCCAGAGTGTTAGGTCTGGTTTAGGATGGCTGGACAGGTCATTTAGCAGAGTGCTCCTTCTGAGCTTCAGATGTTTGAGAGCAGGTAGGAAGGAAGGGGAAGGCAGGCAGGCCAATAGAAGTGGAGAGGGAGAGGTGGAAAGAAAGCAAATTTATCTAAGTGCATTCTCTAAGTTGCTGGCTAGCTTGGCTTGGAGAAGTAATTTAAAGAGACAAATGCCTTCCCCCAAGCTGGCCAACGGGGTGGTGGGGGGCTTTCAGAGCTACACAACGTATGTGCAAGGGCCACATGTGGCTCCTGAGCCATGGTTTGGTCACCCCTGGTTTAGACCACTGCCTGAGCCCACCTCATTAACAGGGAGCTTGGAAGAGGGAGGAGAGGCGAGGGGTCACGCGGTATTGCATAGCTCTAAGTGGTAGGTAGCTCTAGGAATTGCTGGAAGCACTGTGGTAAAACTATAGATTGGTGATTCCTAGAGTCACTCGGTGTTACTTCCCCGCCATCCCCCGGAAGTGACATTATGCTGCGCACCAGGGCTTTTATTGTAGCAGGAACTCCTTTGCATATGAGGCCACACACCCCTGAGGTAGCCAATCCTCCAGGAGCTTACAGGGCTCTTCGTACAGGGCCTACTGTAAACACCAGGAGGATTGGCTACATCAGGGGTGTGTGGCCTAATATGCAAAGGAGTTCCTGCTACAATAAAAGCCCTGCTGCACACAAAGCCGAATTAACTTTTCTTTCTCCTGTCACCACTCAGAGGTTCGGCAGGCAATGAGGGGCACAGTGGGATGCCTAGCAACCCCCTACTCCTTCCCCATATTGCTGTTTGTGCAGACCAGGCCCGAGCAGGGAGATTCATACGCAGTTTAACTTAACTGCAGTTAAATTCGCTGTTTGAATGCAGCCTTGCAGAGTCGAGAATGGATTTTCTCGACAGTTATCAAAGGGCAGCACAATAGCGGTACGAACGAGCGGCATGCCTGGGCGAATAAGCTTTGAGGCAGGCATGGAAAGCATTTTGGGCCCGGCGTTTCTGTGCGCAAGCCCTGGTGGGTTTCAGCAACCGCAGGGACACGTAGTTAAGAGTAACGAGAACTGTAATGAGGTGAGCAAACCGGAGAAGCTTCAGCAGAGGAGGGAATGGGAAGTAATAACTGGGCCTTCATTCTTCAGTGGCCGATAGATTGGGCAGGTTGTACGGCTTTTGCTGGTCTGCAAAGGTGGGGTTTGCTGGTTTGCAAAGGCTATGGACTTCCAGCATGCCGAGAGCCTCACCTTTCATTTAAAAGTTTCCAGGCTTTATGAGATTTTAGTGCAATTTCCGATTGGCTGGGGTGCAGACTTCCTGGTAATGTGCATGCTGACTGTTTGGTCCCTCTGTGTGAGTAGCAGAAGTTATGCAAAGATATGCGAATGTGCACCTTTTATACAAGCCAGGTTGCCAATCTCCAGTTTTGTTGTCTTGGCATTTTCTGCATGTTTTTCATCTACAGGCAGCCAATCCTGGTGCATGTACGGTTGCCAACCTCCAGGTAGGGCCTAGAAATCTCCTGGGATTACAGCTGCTCTCCAGACAATATGTAGGGATGCCAGTAGGGTTGCCAGCCTCCAGGTGGGTCCTGGAGATCGTCTGCTTTTACAGCTGATCTCCAGCTGGCAGAGATCAGCTCCCCTGGAGAAAATGGCTGCTTTGGAAGGCGGACTCCATGGCATTGTACCATGCTGAGGCCCCTCCTCTCCCCAGTCCCCACCTTTTCCCAGCTCTGCCTCCAGATCTCTGGATATTTTTCCAACAACCCTAGATGCCAGTCTCCAGGTGGGACTTGGGGATCCCCTGGAATTATAGCTCATCTTCAGAGCACATTTCATCGGTGGAAAATGGATGCTTTGGAGGTTGGGCTGTATGGCAGTGTACTCCACTGAGGTCCCTGTTTTCCCCAAGCTCCATCCCCAAATCTCTTGGAGTTTCCCAACCTAGAGCTAGCAACCCTACCCCTCCCACCTTCCCTGTGGCTGGGAAGGGGATCTGAGATCCCTAGAGAGCCAGTTTGGTATAGTGGTTAAGTGTGCGGAGAAGCGGGTTTGATTCCCCACTCTTCCACTTGCAGCTGCTGGAATGGCCTTGGGTTAACCATAGCTATCACAGGAGTTGTCCTTGAACGGGCAGCTGCTGTGAGAGCCCTCTCAACCCCACTCACCTCACAGGGTGTCTGTTGTGGGGGAGGAAGGTAAAGGAGATTGTGAGCCGCTCTGAGACTCTTTGGAGTGGAGGGCAGGATATAAATCCAATATCATCATCTTCTTCTTCTTCGTCGTCTTCTTTGTCTTCTTCTTCGTTTTCTTCTATAACAATCAGCTGGCATCAGGCGTGCACTTCGCAGTCTCTCTTGCACCTCTGTTCTTTGTCTTTATCTGTGGTGCTCTAAGGGTGTGGGTGATACCGGAGGATTGGAAGCAACTAACTGAGTTTCACCTGCTGGATTTCACCTCACAGGGTGTCTGTTGTGGGGGAGGAAGATAAAGGAGATTGTGAGCCGTTCTGAGACTCGGAGTGGAGAGCAGGATATAAATCCAAATATCATCATCTTCCAGATGACATTGCACACTTCCTCTAGAGAAAATGGCTGCTTTGGAGAGTAGGCTCTGTGGTATTATATGCCAGTTAGGTCAGGGCTGGCCCTGCTGCTAGGCAAAGTAGGCTATTGCCTAGGGGGTGCTGAACTGGGCGCCCCTCATGTGACTCGGTGATAGGGTTGCCAGGTCCAGTTCAAGAAATATCTGGGGACTTTGGGGGTGGAGCCAGGAGCAAGGTTGTGACAAACATAACTGAACTCCAAAGGGAGTTCTGGCCATCACATTTCGAGGGACCACACACCTTTTAAATGTTTTCCTTCCATTGGAATTAATGAAGGATAGGGGCACCTTCTTTTGGGGTTCATAGAATAGCACCCCCTAGTCCAATCTTTTTGAAACTTGGAGAGTATTTTGAGGAGAGGTACCGGATGCTATGCTGAAAATTTGGTGCCTCTATCTAAAAAACAAAAACAACCCTCCCCCCAGAGCCCTAGATACCCCCAGATCAATTCTCCATCATAGCCTATGGGAATCGGTCTCCATAGGGAATAATGGAGTTCCCGGCAGATGTTTGCCTAGTCCCCCCCTTGCTTTCTGATGACCCTGGAGGATTTCTTGCTCCCACCTGAGGATTGGCAACCCTACTTGGTGACATTATCAGTGTGGTGGGAGGGGGAGTGCCAGAAGTTAGCCTCGTCTAGGGTGCCAGACAGTTTAAGCCAGGGGTGGCCAAGCTATGGCTCAGGAGCCACATGTGGCTCTTTCATACATATTGTGTGGCTCTTGAAGCTCGCACTACCCCGTTGGCCAGCTTGGATAATGCATTTAAAGCAGCTTTCTTTCCACTTGTCCCTCTCTCTCCCCTCCTCCCATTTCTTTGCCTTCCTGCCTGCCTGCCTGCCCTTAAACATCTGACGTTCATGTCTTGCGGCTCCCAAACATCTGATATTTATTCGTATGGCTCTCACATTATACAGGTGTGACCACCCCTGGTCTAGGCTAAGGTCCCTCCCCAGCCCTTCTCCTTCCCCCAGCCTCCCTCTCCTTAAACCTCCAGGAATATCCCAAACCAGAGATGGCAACCCAAAACCGCAGAGTGTGGCTTGGCGCAGCACTCAAGTTAGAATGCTGTAGCATGGGTCACGCCCTGCGGTGCTTCTGGGAAAACTCTGGTTACGCGGCTGAACACGGCTATTGTGAGTGAGGAAAAAAAACCCAGGAGCCCTTGTAGGTCAGTCTAATGGCTGGTCGTCGTTTGTCTGCTCACTGAAGCGGCACCTGGGCCTTGTGAATAGAACTGCTTGTGCTTTGAGCGGGTTTCCGCCCACGCCACTCTTCCCCCAGCTGTAACAAGACACAAGGAGGACAGTGTGGCAGGTAATGTTTACGGCTGAGCGCACCTTGCCTCTCGCCTGATTTAGTCAGCGTCTCATCCAAACACCCAGGATCAACTCGTGCTGGAGCTCGTTTTCCCTCCAAGAAGAGCTCTCCTAATGCGTTTGACCTTTCAAGTATTCTTTTTTAAAAAGAGGCTCGAATTCCCTTCCCCCGTGGCTGGCCTTGCGGGAAACCTGTTGGCAGTCGGATTCCTTTTTGCAGGTTACGGGGCTGGTCTTCTGCGTGGGGTATCTAGCAACCAAAAGAGTAACGTGGAAAGGAAGCAAGTAAAGAGCCCAAAGGCATCCACGATAAACCAACCTCAAGTATGATAGTCACAATTTTATAATATAGAAAACTTATACAACAAAAGTGCAATGCATATCACACCGGAATACATAATCCTGCTATTTGCAACAAATGTTCTTGTTCCTTAAAGTGGTAGATCCGAGGTGTGGCAAGAAAGGCCGTGAAAATAGAGTCCAACGCTCCAACTTCTTTCAGCAGTAGCTGCTGTAGAAAAGATTGACAGCAAGGCACAAGACCATAACAGGGATGCACAGATTGCCCTGTTTCACACGAGGCTTCTACAAACTTCAAAATAATTTAAATCATTCACATACGGTAAGCAGCTCAAATATTCCGGCCGTTCTTTATCTGCAGAATATTTGCGCTACTTGCCATATGTGGATGATTTAATGCCTTTGGGCTCTTCACTTGCTTCTGTGTGGGGTGGCTTTTTAAAAAACGGGGACCCGTTGCAATGGAAACGAAAGGTCTTGGGTGTGTGTTATCGGGTTGCCAGGTCCAATTCAAGAAATAGCTGGGGACTTTGGGGGTGGAGCCAGGAGACTTTGGAGATGGAGCCAGGAGTAAGGTTGTGACAAGCACGACTGAACTCCAAAGGGAGTTCTGACCATCACATTTAAAGGGACCACACACCTTTTAAATGCCTTCCCTCCACTGGAAATAATGAAGGATAGGGGCACCTTCTTCTTTGGCTCATAGAACTGGACCCCCTGATCCAATCTATTTGAAGCTTGGAGGGTATTTTTGGGAGAGGCACTGGATGCTATGCTGAAAGTGTGGTCCTCTACCTCAAAAAACAGCCTCCCCCCAAGCCCCAGATACCCACGGATCAATTTTCCATCATACCCTATGGGAATCGGTCTCCATAGAGAATAACGGAGTGCCCAGCAGACATTCCCCCCCACTGCTTTCTGATGACCCTGAAGCCGGGGGGGGGGGGCCCTCCAAACCGGAGGAATCCCCTGCCCCCACCTGGGGATTGGCAACCTTAACAGTGTATGGAGACACATTTTGTAAGTTTCTGACAAAGCCCAGTGGCTTTGACTGCGTCAGAAGAGCTTGTCTCAAGCTGACCCACAAGACAGACTGCTGAAAAGGATTGCCCCCGCATTTGTGGGGAGAGACATGGCAATCCTGGCACCCTGGAGGCCAGGAATGTTTGGGGCAGAATGGAAAGTGTGCGCTGGAGGATATTTACCTTTGCCTGGAGCGCTAGAGAGAAGAGGTGACAGTCTTTAGTTATGAAGTAAACAATCCCCGGTGTTCTTGCCCGCAGGGTTTGGATGTGCCAAGCATGAATGATAGACGGAGAAAGCAGAACCCACTGGCTCTTTCTCCGCCACATCTGTGTGAAAACGGACATGACAGTCACTGTCTAATGTTGGTCGTTTTCTTTATTATTATTATTTTAAAAAGTTACTTAGCTGCCTCTCTCCCTTGCGGTACTCAAGGCAACTTACGACATGAATAAAAACGCTACTGAAGAAGAAGACTGCAGATTTATACCCCACCCTTCTCTCTGAATCAGAGAGCGTTTTCACACTTACCTTAAGCCGGAGCGACGTCCCTCTTCACCGCGCAGCGTCTGCACGGTTCTCGCACTAATTGCAATGCAGCACCTGGAAGAGCCGCAAAGTCCCGTGGCTTTTGCGTCGCAAATGTAAACTGGTTTTTGGCGGTTTACATTTGCGACGCAAAAGCCGCGGGACTTTGCGGCTCTTCCAGGTGCTGCAGAGCAATTAGTGCGAAAACCGTGAAGAGGGACGTCGCTCCGGCTTAAGGTAAGTGCGAAAACGCTCAGAGACTCAGAGCAGCTTACAATCTCCTACGTCTTCTCCCTCCACAACAGCCACAACAGGTGGGTGGGGCTGAGAAGGCTCTCACAGCAGCTGCCCTTTCAAGGACAACCCCTGCCAGAGCTATGGCTGACCCAAGGCCATTCCAGCAGCTGCAAGTGGAGGAGTGGGGAATCAAACCTGGTTCTCCCAGATAAGAGATAACCACTTAACCACTACACCGAACTGGGATTTCCCAGTTAACTGGTGAAATTTGCAGGAGGAAAATCTGGTCTAAGGAGACTTAATAGGAGCACTCAGGAAGTTGCCTTACAGCCAGATTAGTGTATCGCAATCCTAAAGAGAATACTTTCCTGAGAGTAATCCCTTTTGAGTAGAACTGACTACTCCTGCTTAGACATAGGGTGCTTTCACACTGTCTGAATAATGGACTTTCAATGCACTTTAGTGATCATTTGCAATTGGATATCATTTGACCATTTCACACGGCAAAATCCTGTTCATGGAAAGTGAATTGAAAGTGCATTATTCAGACTGCGTGAAAGCACCCATAGTCTCTTAGGGAACAATCTTCAGCAGTCTACTTGAAAGCAAGTCCATTTTTATTCTATGGGGCTTATTCCTAGGAAAGTGTTCTAGGATTGCTTTACAGCAAGCGTTGTCTACTCATCTTTTTAGGATGTCAGACAGAGGTCTTTCATTAGGGTTTGTAGAGTCTTTCGGGCTCAAGTGCCGTGTTCTACTGGAGGAAGTTTTCCTTCCAGACGTTTCGTTCTCAGCTGCGGAGAACATCCTCAGTGGCGTTGCAGCCGGAGCAGGCGCTCTGACCTTCTTGGCTGCTGTGCATTGAGTGGGGCCAGCTGCTGGAGAGCTGCTATTTCTTTCACATCGGCTAGAGGTCTTTTACATCGGCTAGTACCTGATCCAACTGGAGATGCTGGGGATTGAACCTGGGACCTTCTGAATGCAAAGCAGATGCTTAATCATGGCCTTTAGCTTGACTGTAACCCCGGTAATTTTTAAGAAGAATAAAAAATTATACAGAAGCAGCAGCTCATGTTTTCTCCACTGCTGTATTTACAAAGTTTTTCTGTGGACACTAGTCTTCAGAAGATGTATTTCTGTCCAATCTGATTCAGGACTTTTTTTTTTAGCAGGAACTCCTTTGCATATTAGGCCACACCCCTCTGATGTGGCCAATCCTTCTGAAGCTTATAGTAGACCCTGTACAAAGAGCCCTGTAAGCTCTTGGAGGTTTGGTTACATCAGGGAGGTGTGGCCTAATATGCAAAGGAGTTCCTGCTACAAAAAAAGCCCTGCTGATCATTATTTAAAAACAGACGCTAACCTGACCACAATCCTCCCAAAGGCAAGGGGAAGAAATCCCACCCGTAAGCGCTATGTAAATTGCTGCCAGCAAAGAACTTGTTAGCATATTTTAAAAAATGATGATGATTGTTGGCAAATGCTTTTCATCCATCGTGTGCCTTTGTGTTCTGGGGTGGCATAAGAGCATTAAAAGCACAGGGAGGAAAATCTCCCCCCTCCTCCCAAAATGTGCTGCTCTCTTAAAAAATTATAATTTGCAACGCTTAAGAGGGATTTTCTCTGTTTGGATGACATGAAGTGGAGACAGACATGGCAAAACAAAAGGAAGTTTCCCGAGAGGATTTAGGCTAATCTTGACTATTAATCAGAAGAAAATTGCGCTATGGATTAAGGCACGCATTTTTAATGTCTCCCAATAACTCGTGCTTTATATGGCGAGACGCTACATGCCATAAAAGACCGACGCATCATTATTTTGTAAATAAAGAATGTACAAGACAGTGAAAAACGCTTCCCCTTTGGAAATCCCTCCAGAGTCTTTGCAGAGCATCTGAATCTCTGTACAGAGTTTGAGCCCACCCAGCGAGGCATATGTGGGAAGGATTTGGGAGGCCAGGATTGTCGGACTGGATGGGCCATTGGCCTGATCCAACATGGCTTCTCTTAGGTTCAGTTGTGCAGATGTCTTGGGCAGAAAGCAGTGGAGGAAAGGTGCATAGAGGCATTCTCCGTGGAATTCTCCATGGTTGCCAACCTTTTCAGTATAGTAACCCACAAGCCCAAATCCACTTGCTGTGGGGAGTCATTCAGGGCTGGCCCAAATTTTTTTTTGGCTTCCAGGAAGTTCCTAGATAGGCATTTCATTCATTCCAATATCTTCTATTCATTCATTTATTCATTCATTCACATTCCTATCCTGCCGTTCCCAAATGGGCTCGAGGAGGGTCACATTTAGAACTATTTGGACTATTGTACAAAGCAGTAGACAAGTGCACCTTTAAGACCAACTAAGTTTTATTCAGAATGTAAGTTTTCTTATGCTCTTAAGTAGACTTCATCAGACAAAATGGGAACGGCAGGCCATCTTTAAATATAGAGAAAGTGGGCAGTGAGTTGGTATGTAGAGTCATGGGAATGTTTTTAGCAGATTAAAAATCACAAATTGGGGTCTGTGTTCGTTTGTTTGGTATTGTTAACTGGGCTGTAACTTCAGCAGGGTTGTCTTTTTGTTCTCATTCATAGATTAAAAATAATTTAAGAACATGTTAAAATTATGTGATTCAATATTCCAGTTAATAAACACATGTCAGGTTTTCTTGCAATATCTTCGTAGTTACGTAATGACTCTGTATAAGGCAGCTTTATAATTGCATATCCTTAAATGCAGACAGCTAAAAGAAATATATCTTAGAAATTATATGACATGTTCCTATTGAAATGATACGATTATTTTAAAGATTGATTGATTTCTTCCTTTAATTTTCAATGGAAAGCTCTCCAAGTGAATAACATTTCGAAAATTGACTGTGGCAGGATCCAACCACAGTTTGTTTATTTACACTATTTATAGTTCTCCTTTCTCCCTGGGACACAAGACAGATTACACTGTGTAAATCAGTATGATCAACAAGATGGGACATCCAATAAACAATGCAGTAGCACTTAGATAGCAGAAATCTGAAAACAATTAGAAATCTGAAACAGAGCTTAAACAAAGCATAAGCATTTAAAAATATGTTAAATGTTACAGAAATTACATTGTGAGAGCATACTGGCAGCAAAGACTGTGGGGTTGTTCAGACACACAGTATAATCAGTTGTCGCTGCTGTTTCATAGCAGATTAAAAGTGGCTGATCAGACAGCAACATCTGCCTCCCGGTATTAACTCGTAGTAGGTCCCCCCCCCCCCCAAAATCCTTCTCTGAAACGGAGTAGTTTGTTATTTGCTCCTTTGTGGTGTTTTTTGAGTTCTCCGGTTTCACCTCGTAGTTTCCGTGTCTGGATAGTTCTCGTCTAACTTCCGGATGTCTGAAGGCTGTCCCGGAGCAAAAGGAGCTTCAGACATCCAGTCACAATTTTTTTTTTTTTTACTACTTAGTGATATGCGCATAACTGCATAACCACATGTTTTAACCTATGCGCATGTGCACATAAGCGCATAATGCGCATAAACGTGGAGAAAAAAAGAACTGCATGGTGCCGTTGTGTGGACGGCAGAAGACGGTTTCACTGTGGAGCGATTCAAATTGCAGTATGGCAGTCTGATCGATAATATCCGGAACAAAGATATTCAGAACAGAACCGGGTCAGTTTAACATGGACGCAACACGCTGTGTGAACAGGGCCAGTATGTCCTGTACACAGTAGTATAGTCCATGATCTCTGTTTGTTACCAAAGCATCTTTCTGAACTTTTTCATTAGAGTATATTATTACAAATATATTATATATGTGAGTTTCCTGCATTGTGCAGGGGGTTGGACTAGATGACCCTAGAGGTCCCTTCCAACTCTATGATTCTATGATTCATTCATTCATTCATTCCATTTATATCCTGCCCTCCCCGCGGGCGGGCTCAGGGTGGCTAACAGGCCAGACTGGCATCTTAAAACACAACAATTAAACATTCAAATAATAAAACATTAAAAACCCCAGTTAAAATGTTGATGCTGTATCCAGAGAGAACATGATGTCAAAAAGGCTAGGTAGCATTCCCATAGTTCTCTTCAATTTTTGATGACATCAGTCAGTGGCCCAGCTTTATATCAAGTGAGGTGTTGTAGCACAAGTTGGTTTCTTTACTTTCTGATCTCCTGCCTCATCACTGTAGAAAGCCGCTTGTGTGTCTTAGTGATGAGGAAACTTTTAAAGCTCTCTTTGGCTTAAATCCCGTTGACCTAGGAGAGGGGAGAGAAGGATTGTGACACGCTGGGAGCTAATTAAAATTACATTGGGTGGGAAGAAGAATATTGAATTAAAACTGCAGCAAGTGCTTTGGTGCATGGGGTTCTTCACACACCATTTGAATATGTAGAAAGGGTGAAGAGAAAATAGCCTAATTAAAAAAATAGCAGGGAACTGGAGATGGATTTTTAAAAAAATGGCAAAGCTGGCTAAATGACTGTTCCGTTCCTCTGTTTTGGTGGTCTCTGGTTTTCGCAAGGCTCACTGTGACAAACTCTAAGAATTCTGGTGAACTTGCAGGCCGCAACTAGTAATGAAGCTTTCAAAGCTATGCACGTTTTTGTTGGTGTGCACCAGTGCAGGACAGAGAGGGAGGAAAATAGATGGGGGAGGGGGAAGGAAGGAGAGGTGGAAAGAAAGCATCTTTAATTTTAAATGCATTCTCCAAGCCACTGGCTGTCTAGGCTTGGAAAAGTGATTTAAAGGGAGAAATGCCTGCTCCAAACCAGCCGATGAAGCAGTGGGGGCTTCAAGAGCCACAGAATATGTGTGAAAGAGCTACACGTGGCTCCAGAGCCGCAATTTGGGCACCCCTGCTCTAAGCTGCTTCTTCTTCTTCTTCTTTTTCTTCTTCTCCTCCTCTGCATGGAACCAGGGAGGGCTTTTGCTGGAGACATTTCTTCCTAGAGGAACATGAGGCTGAATACATATGAACATATGAAGCTGCCTTCTGCTGAATAAGACCCTCAGTCCATCAAAGTCAGTATTGTCTGCTTAGACTGGCAGCGGCTCTCCAGGGTCTCAAGCGGAGGTTTTTCACGCCTCTTGCCTGGACCCTTTTTAGTTGGAGATGCCAAGGATTGAACCTGGGGCCTTCTGCTTACCAAGCAGATGCTCTACCATTGAGTCACCATCCCTCCCTTTCCTATGAGGAAAGGAAGCTAGCACATGTTTGTGATGGCACCTAGAAATGGATCACACCACCTTTCCATCCTCACACAGACATTCATGAATGTCCCTCACAGGGTACAAACCACCTTGCTATGCTTGCGCCATCTTACTTGATGTAAGAACATAAGAGAAGCCATGTTGGATTAGGCCAATGGCCCATCCAGCCCAACACTCTGTGTCATACAGTGTCCAAAAAACCAAATGTCATCAGGAGACCCACCAGTGGGCCAAGACACTAGAAGCCCTCCCACTGTTGCCCCCCCCCCCCTCAAGCACCAAGAAGACAGAGCATCACTGCCCCAATGTGGTGTGCTGCTAACGCAGCTCAGTGGCTGAGAGCTCACCATGCATGCCGAAGGTCCCGGGGTCGTTCTCCGTGTTTCCAGTTTAAAAGGTCTTGGACAGCTGGTGGTGGAAAAAATCTCAGCCAGTCGCTGGAGAGCTGGTGCCAGTTGGCAGTGGGCTGTAGAGGGACACAGAGAGATCAGTGGTCTGGCTTGCCTCAAGGCAGCATCACATATGAGCTGTTTTCCCTCCCCGACATCACAGTTATCTGAAGCTTGGAATGAGCCATTGCTTTGACCTTTCTTTCTTCTAAGGAGGAGGTTTCAAGAGGGGGTTAGATAAAAATATGGAGCAGAGGTCCATCAGTGGCTATTAGCCACAGTGTGTGTGTGTGTGTGTGTGTGTGTATATATATGTATATTCTGTTGGTCGGAGGTCGATCAGTGGCTATTAGCCACAGTGTGTATATATATGTATATTCTGTTGGTCTTTAACAGTGTATATATAATTTTTTTGGCCACTGTGTGACACAGTGTTGGACTGGATGGGCCATTGGCCTGATCCAACATGGCTTCTCTTATGTTCTTATATTCTTATCCTTGGAAGAGCAAGATCTGAGTCCAGTCACATCTCAAAGGTGAAGGTAGTCCCCCGTGCAAGCACCGAAGTTGTTACCAACCCATGGGGTGATGTCACATCACGATGTTTTCTTGGCAGATTTTTTACCATTGCCTTCCCCAGTCTAAGCTTTATCCCCAGCAAGCTGGGTCCTCATTTCACCGACCTGAGAAGGATGGAAGGCTGAGTCAACCTTGAGCTGGCTACTTGAACTCAGCTTCCGCCAGGATCAGACTCAGGTTGTGAGCAGAGCTTGAACTGCACTACTGCAGCTGACCACTCTGTGCCATGGGGCTTCCTTAAAGACCAACAGAATCCCCGGGTTATAAGCTTCCAAATATCAAAGCTCCCTTAATCAGATACAAATAGGAGTGGAGATCCCCGAGGCCTTATCTTTCAGTCTGTAGGTGGGAAGGGTGTTGCAAAGAAAGGACTCGGGATGCAAAGGCGCAACGTAGAATTCAGGAAAATGACTCATGCGGCAACAATAATAGAATCGTAGAGTTGGAAGGGACATCCAGGGTAGGGTTGCCAAGTCCAATTCAAGAAATATCTGGGGACTTTGGGGGTGGAGCCAGGAGACATTAGGGGCGGAGCCGGGGTGTGTCAAGCATAAATGAACTCCAAAGGGAGTTCTGGCCATCACATTTAAAGGGATGGCACCTTTTCAATTCCTTCCTTCCATAGGAAATAATGAAGGATAGGGGCACCTTCTTTTGGGGCTCATAGAATCGGACCCCCTGGTCCAATCTTTTTGAAACTTGACGGGTATTTTGGGAAGAGGCACTAGATGCTATACTGAAAATTTGGTGCCTCTATCCCAAAAAACAGCCCCCCCCCAGAGCCCCAGATACCCGCAGATCAATTCTCCATGACTTTCTATGGGAATAAATCTCCCTAGGGAATAATAGAGTTCCCAGCAGACATTTACCTCCCCTCCCCCCACTTTCTGACGACCCTGAAGCGGGGGGAGGGCCTCCAAACAGGGGGATCCCCTGCCCCCACCTGGGGATTGGCAACCCTAATCCAGGGTCATCTAGTCCAACCCCGTGCACGATGCAGGGAATTTACGAGTCCCCCACCAGAGGTCATTTTGTAGGAAAAGAGGTGCTTGAGCTCATTGGCAGAACTCATTTACATATGCCACACACCCCTTGACATCACCAATTTCATCAGCTCAGCATCTACTTTGAAATGCTTGTGGAATTAAAATTGTCACAATAAAACCTTGCTCCCATCGCATTTTTAAAATTTCTTTCTCCTATGTTGCCACAGTGGCATGATGAAGAATTTCCATCTGTCTGCTTTATATGTTTTGGTTATTTTCCCATTTTTTTTGGTGGGGAGAAATATTAGAAAGTTTGTCCAATCTTAAAGCAGGGGTGTCAAACTCATTTGTTAGGAGGGCCGGATCTGACACAAATGGGACTTTGTGGGGCCGGGCCGTGAGTGTCATAAAATATGCCAGATAGTGGAGATATAAACTTTATAATGGACACAGACAAACCCAATTAAAGATATTTTTTAAAAGTTAAAATACAAACATGCTTAAAACTCTTCCAGTGGTTCAGATTGGAAAGGTGGGGGACTAGTGGAATTTGGCAATGCAATTTTTAAAATAAAACATCAAGAAAAAGCACAAGGCTCTGACTCTGTGGAAACAATGAAATGGCATTGTAAACTTCTCCCCACCAGTCTACTCAGATTGGCAAAGCCTGTCCAGTATAATATCCCCCTTTGGCTGTGGGTTCCCACATTAAAGTACTAGGTTAGGTCTATTCAGGAGAGATAAGCTGGCTGAAAGCATCAACCCTCGTTTGCAAGGACACAGCTCCAGGAAGCATGAGTTTCAGCTAGCTGTAGGAAAGCTGAAAATGTACTAACCATCTCCACTTCATTTGAAACCATTGCAGAGTACAGACAAAGCTGCAAGGAAAATGTGGAATGGATATTAAAATCCAGCCCACATTTTCCTTGCAGCAGCCAGCAAAGAAAGTCAGGAAGAACCTGGGACTCAGCCTGCAAGCTTCAAAGGGTGCTTCAAAGAGCCTTTGAAGCTCTCAGGCTGAAATTGAAAGAATCTCAGCCTGGAAGCTTCAAAGAGCCTGGGAGCTGTAAGAGCCTGGGAGCTTCAAAGGGTAAGGACAGGAGAGGATGAGGGGGGAGAAAAGAGTCATGTGGGCCTGATCAAAGCCTTGGGTAGGCCGGATGCGGCCTGCGGGCCGGGTGTTTGACACCCCTGTCTTAAAGTAAAGGCAGTCCCCTGTGCAAGCGTCAGTTGTTTCCGACTCTGGGGTGACGTTGCTTTCCCAGCGTTTTCATGCCAGACATTTTGTTATGGGAGGGGGGGGGTTGTCATTGCTTTCCCCAGTCATCTACACTTTACCCCCAGCAAGCTGGGTACTCATTTTACTGACCTCAGAAGGATGGAAGGCTGAGTCAATCTTGAGTTGGCTACCTGAACCCAGCTTCCGCCGGGATTGAACTCAGGTCATGAGCAGAGCTTGGACTGCAGTACTGCAGCTTACCACTGTGTGCTATGGGACTCCCTTGTCAAATCTTAGAGTTCAGCAGAATTCTCTAGGGAGTTTGAACAATAGAGCCCAGAAGCAAGTATGGGGGCGGGGTGGTAAGAAAGCAAGAGCACAATAAAATTTAGAGGTTCCAGAGCTCCGCTCCCGTGAGCTCTTGCCAAAATAAGGCCTGCTCCCCCACACCCCCAGTGACACCTGATCCACACCCAGTGTCATTGGCATAAAAGGTTTCCCAAGTAGGTTGGGTACATGTACTCACTCAGAGAAGCGACAGTTAGCTTTTATGCCTTGGACCATTTTCAAGAGCTTAGACAGATGAGGACACAGTGACACAGAAAAAAACCCCAACAACTGAGTGATTGTCGTCTGATGCACTGGGCCATTAACGCCAGAATGACAGATGAGCACTGTGTAAAGTTTAACAAAAAAGAGTGAAAAAATCTCCTCTGTCATTATGCAAGCAGATGCCGGAGGAATTTATTTTGGTTCCAGAAAAAGGAAAAGGTGATCCATTATCTTTTTTTGTGGGTGAAATTTTGGGGAAATGGGAGTTAACGGCAGAAGCCAGCCCCTAGTCTGTGCGATAACAGCGGCTGCAGAAATGCTCCCAACCGGAGATAATTCTGCAGAACGGCCCCTTATAATTATGTGTGAAGTTGGAAATCTGTTGTATTTCTGGAATATGGTATTATATTAACACCCAACATATGGCTCTTGAAGCAAGATCCGTAAACTTGAGTTGTGGAATTTGTATAATTCAAATGCAGTAACAAAATAAAAAAAAGAGAGCCTTCATTTTGGCAGAATTTAGATTAGAAATATGTATCCATGGTGCGTTGCTGAAGGGAAAAAAGAGAGAGACAGGGAGAGGTCCAGAGAAATTTAAATACCACAGGCCCAACCCCTCCCACCAGACAACACGTTTTTGTAAAATACAGAAAGGCATTAATGAAGCTGTCTTATATGGAATCAGCCCAATGGTCTATCCTCCTCAGCCCATTGGTCTGTCCTTGTTGGCAGGGCTTTTTTCGTAGCAGGAACTCCTTTGCATATTAGGCCACACCCCCTGATGTAGCCAATCCTCAAAGAGCTTACAGGGCTCTTCTTGCAGGGCCTGCTGTCAGCTCTTGGAGGATTGGCTACATTGGGGTGTGTGGCCTAATATGCAAAGGAGTTCCTGCTACAAAAAAACCCCTGTGTATCAGGGTTTACAGTGTAGTACCTGTGGGCACCATGCACCTGCAGACACCTTTACTGGTGCCCTTCAAGTGGGTTTTAGAAAGCGGTTGGAGGCTTCTGAATGGCCATGGGTATTTGACGGACTGCAAAGTTGTGTTGGCAGCAACTGCCGTTACAGCACAAGGATCTTCCCAGTGTGACTGAAGGGTAAGCTGCAGCAGCCATTTAATGGTGTGATCTGCCTCCTGTGGCAGCCATTTTGTGACTTTGCCCACCACATCGTGTCAGAATTCCAAAGGTACCTGCAGGCTCAAAAAAGGGACCCCTGTGCTAGGGTTGCCAATCCCCAGGTGGGGGCAGGGGATCCCCCACTTCAGGGTCATCAGAAAGCAAGGGGGGGATGCTGCTGGGCACTCAGTTGTACACTGTGGAGACCGATTCCCATAGGGTATAATGGATAATTTGATCTGTGGGTATCTGGGGCTCTGGGGGTCTGTTTTTTTTGAGGCAGAGGCACCAGATTTTCAGCATAGCATCCAGTGCGTCACCTTAAAATACACCCCCCAAAAAAGTTTCAAAAAAGATTGGACCAGGGGCCCCAAGTCTATGAGCCCCAAAAGGTGTCCCTATCCTTCATTATTTCCAAATGGAGGGAAGGCATGCGCCTTTTAATGTGATATCCAGAACTTCCTTTGGAGTTCAGTTGTGCTTGTCATACCCTTGCACCTGACTCCACCCCCAAAGTCCCCAGATATTTCTTGAGTAGGACCTGGCAACCCTACCCTGCGCTGTACCATGGCGGCTCGCAGAAAGCCACTGCGAAATCGCTGTTGCTCCAGTCTCGTTTTTGATAGTCCGTTTTATCTCGACATGTGTTTATCACGATCTCATTTCATCTCCTGACGTTCCTACATCGGCTCAGATGCAAGCTCAAGTGCTTCTTGTTGAACGTTTATTCCTCACTCCAGGGCCTGTTCTGAGCAGAAATCCTCGCAGTGGTTTCTTCTGTAGTTCCTTTCCCATTAGAAATTGTCCCTGACCTTTTGTCATGCTGTCGTCGCGGAGGAGAAAGAAAGAAAACAGATGCGCGTAACAAGCTCTCGATGCCGTTGGAGTGAATTTGACCAGTCGCATTCCCTCTCTGGGATTCCGGAATGTGCAGCTTTCGTGTCCTTAAATGAGGACATTTATCCAGCGTGTCTCTTTAAAGGACCCTGTTTTCATTCTTTGCTGTTACTTCTGGAAGACTGAATGCCAGTGAGTTTAAAGGTTGGTCTCTTTGGGGTCGGATAGGATTTCAATTAAAAGCACGCTGAAATGAAAGGAAGAGTGTTGTTTCAAGGAGAGGGAAGACAGTGTTTCTATACATCAGTGAACCCAAGTGGAAGCTGAAATTAGGGTTGCCAACTTCCTGGTGAGCAGTGTTCCCTCTAAGCTGAGTTAGCGTGAGCCAGCTCACAGATTTTTAGCTTCTGGCTCACACATTTTTGTCTTAGCTCAGGAAGGATGACCCCAGAGCACACTAATTTATGCAGTAGCTCACAATTTGAATGCCAGTAGCTTGCAAAGTAGAATTTTTGCTCACAAGGCTCTGCAGCTTAGAGGGAACATTGCTGGTGAGTGTGGCAAAACAAGTCCGAATCACAGATAGGATGGTCGGTGAAAGAGTTAAAGCCTCCGTATATAATAGTCTAAACACAAACTTCTATCCACTCTGATGGTTCTCTGAAGAATTTATATTAAACAGAGTTACAATATACTTTTACAATGGGAAAAGTCCATACAGAATTCTTTCAAAATCACATGGAACCAAGACAGCGAGGAACCGACAGTTCCAGTCAGACGATCCAGCAGGTAAAGTATTAACTGGTGAAACGATTATTCTTCACTTTTCTCTGGATGATGCCTCCAGTCCCAAATACTGTCAAATTTAGTTCCATTTTAAAAAGCTAATCTGGACTCTCTGCTCACGACTTGAGTTCTATCCCAGCGAAAGCTGGTTCAGGTAGCCGACCCAAGGTTGACTCAGCCTTCCATTCTTCCGAGGTTGGTTAAATGAGTACCCAGCTTGCTGGGAGGAAAGTGTAAAAGACTGCGGAAGGCAATGGCAAGCCACCCCGTAAAAAAAAGTTTGCCGTGAAAACATTGTGAAAGCAACATCACCCCAGAGTTGGAAACGACCGGTGCTTGCACAGGGGACCTTTCCTTTCCTAAAAAGATAAAGGTAGTCCCTTGTGCAAGCACCGATTAGTTCCACTTAGGACAGTAGAAACTTTCAATTCTGTAATTTGGGAAGATTACAGAGTTGAAAGTTTCTGATTTATGAGATGTTTCTATGGAATTTTGAAGCTTATATGGAGCTTACAGTGGAAACGATTTCCTAATATTCTGGTGATGCTGGCCTGGTTTAGCTGCATGTTGGGATTGAGCTGGACTCCTGGCCTAACTAAATTTGACAGTGTTTGGGACTGGAGACGACGAGGAATTTTGTATGTTTATTTATTTATTTATTTAATTCGATTTATATCCCGCCCTACCCCACCAAGGCGGGCTCAGGGCGGCTTACAACATAAAACCAACAAAATCAATTTAAATATATTAAAAATACATTAGTAATTATAATTATACAATAAAATACTTAAAATACATATAAAACACATAAAACACATAAAGCTCGTAGAGCTCACATCAATATATACTATGCTGCCATTCTTCAAATCAGTTCTTCAGTGTTCCAATATTAGATAGTCTGATGTTCGAGATTAGATGTTCAGGCATTCCGATAGCAATTTACTTGTATGCCAACCGGAAGAGGGCTGTTTTGCAGGCCCTGCGGAACTGTTCAAGGCTCCGCAGGGCCCTCACCTCCTCCGGGAGCTGATTCCACCAACAAGGAGCTACCACCGAGAAGGCCCTGTCTCTAGTCACTTTCAGACGGGCCTCCTTTGGCCCAGGGATTGTGAGAAGGTTTTGGGACCCCGATCTCAGCACTCGCTGGGGAACATGTGGGGAGAGACGGTCCCTAAGGTAGGCAGGTCCCAGGCCATAAAGGGCTTTAAAGGTCATAACCAGCACCTTGTACCGAACGCGGTATGTTATCGGCAGCCAGTGCAGTCCCCGAAGCCCCGGCTGAATGTGCTCCCATCTAGGGAGCCCTAACAACAGCCGGGCAGCGGCATTCTGCACTAGCTGCAACTTCTGGGTTCGGCACAGGGGCAGCCCCATGTAGAGGGCATTGCAGTAATCCAGCCTCGAGGTGACCGTTGCATGGATCACTGTTGCCAGGTCGCCGTCCTCCAGGAAAGAGGCCAACTGCCTTGCCTGCCTAAGATGAAAAAATGCGGACTTGGCAGTGGCCGCTATCTGGGCCTCCATAATTAAAGTAGGCTCCAATAGCACCCCCAGGCTCCTAACCCTGTGCGCCGCTGACAGGGGCACACCATCGAGGGCCGGTAAGGGGATCTCCCTCCCTGGACCACGGCGATCAAGGCAAAGGACCTCTGTCTTCGACGGATTTAGTTTCAGCCCGCTCAGCCTAAGCCATCTAGATACGGCCTGCAATTCCAGGTCCAGGTTTTCTGGGACACAGGCAGGCCAGCCGTCCATAAGTAGATAGAGCTGGGTGTCATCAGCATACTGGTGACAGCCCAGCCCATATTTCCGGGCAATCTGGGCAAGAGGGCACATGTAGATGTTAAACAACATCGGGGAGAGAACTGCCCCCTGAGGGACCCCGCAGTCCAGCGGGTACCTCCGGGACAGCTCACCCCCAATCGCCACTCTTTGTCCCCGACCCTTGAGGAAAGAGGTATGCCATTGTAGAGCCAACCCCTGAATCCCCACGTCGGCGAGATGGCAAGTCAGCACCCGATGGTCGACCATATCGAACGCTGCCGATAGGTCTAACAACATCAGTACCGCCGTGCCGCCTCGGTCCAGATGCCGTTGGAGATCATCCACTAGGGCAACCAGCACTGTCTCCGTCCCATGACCCGGGCGAAAGCCCGACTGATGGGTATCAAGGACGGAAGCATCCTCCAGGAAACTCTGTAATTGCAACGCCACTGCCCTCTCAATGAGTTTACCCAAAAAGGGTAAATTCGAGACCGGCCGATAGTGTGCCAATTCGGCCGGATCCAGTGTTGGTTTCTTTAAGAGGGGGCGGACCACTGCCTCCTTAAGAGGTGTTGGGAATTGCCCTTCCATGAGGGATCTATTTATGATATCCCGTATAGGATACCTAAGCTCCCTCTGGCAAGATTTAATGAGCCAGGAGGGGCACGGGTCCGAATTGCAAGTTGTAGGGCGTGCAGATAGGAGGATCCTGTCACATGGACTTTTCCAGTGATAAAAGTATATTGTAATTATGTTGCATGTAAATACTTCAGAGAACCATAAGGGTGGATAGAAGTTTGTGTTTAGACAATGATAGATGGAGGGTTTGCCTTGTTTACCTAACATCCTGGTGAGGCCTGGAGATGTCCTGGATTTGCAACTGATCTGCATGACAGAGATCTGTTGCCCTAAAGAAAATGGCTTCTTTGCATGGTGGACTGCATGGCATTTGGTCCACTGCAGCTTGGTGAAGGCATTTAAAACTTCCTTTCTTCCTACCTTCCTTCCTCCCCCTCCCAGCCTGCCTCCCTCTCCCTCCCTTCCTCCTTCTCCCTCCCCTTCCCCTCCTTCCTTCCTTTCTCCCTCGTTCCCTCCCTCCCCCTCCCCTCCTTCCTTTCTCCCTCGTTCCCTCCCCCTCCCCTCCTTCCTTTCTCCCTCGTTCCCTCCCTCCCTCCCCTCCTTCCTCCCTCCCTCCCTCCCCCTTCCTTCCTTCCTTCCTTCCTTCCTTCCTTCCTTCCTTCCTTCCTTCCTTCCTTCCTTCCTTCCTTCCTTCCTTCCTTCCTTCCTTCCTTCCTTCCTCCCTCCCTCCCTCCCTCCCTCCTTCCTCCCTCCCTCCCTCCCTCCCTCCTCCCTTCCTCCCTCCCTCCCTCCCTCCCTCCCTCCCTCCCTCCCTTCCTTCCTTCCTTCCTTCCTTCCTTCCTTCCTTCCTTCCTTCCTTCCTTCCTTCCTTCCTTCCTTCCTTCCTTCCTTCCTTCCTTCCTTCCTTCCTTCCTTCCTTCCTCCCTCCCTCCCTCCCTCCCTCCCTCCCTCCCACAGCTGATGTTTATTCTATCTGGCTCTTGTTAAGCAAATTTGGCCACCCCTGTTATACAATCTACCTTTCCAAGCATACATGTTCTTTAAGGGAACTGATCTCTGTAGTCTGGAAATCAGTTGTAATTCTGGGAGATCTCCAGGTTAAAGTTGGCCGGTCCCTCCCTGGCCACCAGTGTGGGTGTGTGTGGGGGGGGGCAGGTTAGTTTGGGAAACTCCTGGAGATTTTGGGTGGAGCCTGAGGAGGACTGGAATCTCAGCAGCACGTAACGCCATAGGGTCCGCCCTCCAAAGCTGATCTCTGCAGTCTGGAGAGGAGCTGTGATTCCGAGCAGGTTTGGCCCTAGACTGTCGGGCACCCTAGGCAATGCTAACTTCTGGTGCCCCCCTGCACGGATAATGTCCCCGAGTCACACTGGGGGTGCCCAGTTTGGCACTTCCAGAAGGCCAGCACCCTTGGCAGTTGCCTAGTTTGCCTGGTAGTAGAGCTGGCCCTGATTCCGGGAGTTTCCCAGGCTGCTCTGGGGCTGGCATCCAGTCCTGCCTGGACATTGGCAACCTTGCGGACCAAAGTAATGAAAGTGTAGGCGGCCGATGCTGCGATCGACGTATTAATTTAGCTTGAATTAGGGAGGCTCTGAACTTTGCACTGAACATACTGTTTTTGACAGCTGTGATCGCTCACAAGCCGAGCCGTGGATCTCCGCGCTGCTGCCATCTGACTCGAATGGCTCCTGAACAGCGTTGCGGCTGTGCGATAGCTTTGGTTGATGGCATGTCATTTCCTTTTGCGTTGCAAGCCACTTTGGCATCCGTGCAGCGGGGTGTGTGTGTGTGTATTGATGCCCCTCCTAGGCTCCGGGAACTTTGGGAGCAGTAATTAAATGATGCAGGGGGAACTACGCCTCACGCGAAGCAGGGCTTTTTTTGTAGCAGGAACTCCTTTGCATATTAGGCCTAGCCCCCATGATGTAGCCAGTCCTCCTGGAGTTTACAGAAGGCCCTGTAAGACGAGCCCTCTAAGCTCTTGGAGGATTGGCTACATCAGGGGTGTCTGGCCTAAATATGCAAAGGAGTTCCCGCTACAAAACAAGCCCTGGTGTGAAGTGCTAAGTCCAGTGTTGGTAAGAAATTGTTTATTTATTTAGCTTGTTTCTAAGCCCACCTTTATCAGTGAGAGGTAAGGTGATTTCCAGAGTAAAGACAGAGGAGGGGAAATGTAATGAGACAGAGTAAGATAGCCATTGAAAAATGCAGTAGGACGAGGAATGCAAAATTCCACAACCATGTGAGCAACAGTGAGAACAGGAAACTCCCTAAGGCAAAGCAGAAGGTGGGATTACAAGGTAGAAAGGAAAGGAAAGATCCCCTGTGCAAGCACCAGTCATTTCCGACTCTGGGGTGCCGTTGCTTTCACAACGTTTTCATGGCAGACTTTTTACGGGGTGGTTTGCCATTGCCTTCCCCAGTCATCTACACTTTCCCCCCGGCAAGCTGGGGACTCATTTGACTGACCTCAGAAGGATGGAAGGCTGAGTCAACCTTGGGCCGCCTACCTGAATCCAGCTTCCGCCGGAATCGAACTCAGGTCGTGAGCAGAGAGTTCAGACTACAGTATTGCAGTACTGCTGCTTTACCACTCTGTGCCACGAGGCCGCTAACAAGGTAGAAAACAGTGGTGTAAAAAGAAGAGAAGAGATTGAATTTATACCCCCCCCCACCCTTCACTACCCAAAGGAGTCTCAGAGCGTCTTACAAATCTCCTTTCCCTTCTCCTCACCTCAGCAGACCCCCTGTGAGGTAGGTAGGGCTGAGAGAGCTCTGACAGAACTCAGATTTCCTGGGGTTACAGCCAATGTTCCCTCTAGGCTGCAGAGTCTTATGAGCAAAAATTCTACTTTGTGAGCTACTGGTATTAAAGTTGTGAGCTACTGGCATTAAAGTTGTGAGTTACCTCATAAATTATTGTGCTCTGGGGTCATCCTTCCTGAGCTAAGGCCAGAAGGTGTGAGCTGGAGGCTAAAAATCTGCAAGCTAGCTCACGCTAACTCAGCTTAGAGGGAACACTGGTTACTGCTGATCTCCAGAGATTGGTTCACCTGGAGAAAATGGCTGTTTTGGAAGGTGGACTGTATGGCATTGTAACCCACGGAAGTCCCTCCCCTACCCAAACCTTGCTGCTTCTCAGGCACCTGCTGTTTTCCAGCCTGGAACTGACAACTCTATTTCAACACCTGGCTGGGGAATTCCTGGATATTTGGGGGGGAGGTGTGTGGAATCTGGGGAGGGCAGGATTTGAGGAGTGGAGGGACTTCGGAAGGGTATAATGCCACAGAGTGTGCTGTGGCTCCTTGCGGGGGGCCGTGATGAGGGGGCCGTGAGAGGACACAAGTTGATTCACCCGTGTCGTTGTCCCCTGGCACTGAGGCCTCTTTCACCTGGTAGGCCAAGTGGGTGGCAGAAGAACAACCACCTGGGCTTCCTTTTGCAGCAAACCTTGACCCCTACGAGAACAGAATGGGAGGTGGGCATTTGGGGTGCTCCAGGACTTGATGCGTTGTGGGTTGTGTATGTGGATATGCCCTTCAGGCCTGCGCAGAGGAATTTTTTAGGTGAAGCGCAGTGTGCGCGGTACTGGCTCCACCCTTTCACCTGGGGGTCATCTGCCATGGCCCAGTAAGCCGGTACGCCGGCAGCGAGTCCTCCAGGTGGTAGGTGTTACATTAACGAGCTCTATCTGCCCGGGTTTGATGTTAGAGTTTTCCTTCTCTTAGGCTGGCGAGGTTGGTGGGCCCAGCCTGCCCATCCGGTTATACCACCGGACATTCGGTCGCACCATGACGTGGCAAACTCTGTGAGAAACAGGGGGGACCAGTGGGAAGGTGTTGCCACGGATGCAGTAATGCAGGAGAGGCCATTGCAGTGACCATCTGCCAGGCAGAGCCGGACAGTGACCACGCAGCGTTCACTACACCGGGAGAGGAGAGGCTATGTATTGCGCATACACTTTCCCTGGGGGGGCAAGATACCCAAGAGGGAGCCCCCCCCCGCCAATCCTCCAAGAACTTACAGGGCTCTTCGTACAGGGCCTGCTGTAGGCTCCAGAAGGACTGGCCACGTCTGGGGTGTGTGGTCTAATAGTCAAAGGAGTTCCTGCTACAAAAAAAAGCCCTGGGGTGATTGGTATTTCAAAGTAGCCCTACCTAAACAGGCAGAGGAAGGGCTGGAATTCTAGCAGGAGCTCCTTTGCGTATTAAGCCACACCCCACTGATGTAGCCAATCCTCCAAGAGCTTACAAGGCTCTTTTTTTTTTGTAAGCTCTTGGAGGATTGGCTGCATCAGGGTGTGTGTGGCCTAATATGTAAAAGAGCTCCTGCTAGAATTCCACCCCTGAAGGTACCACCTCCTAGGTGAATGAAGATAATTTATTCCCCAACTTGGAGGAGATGGTTACGGTGAGACAAATGTTTCTGCCAAAATGCTTGAAGGACTTGCAGACCATGTGTTGTACCCAGGCCTCAGATTCAGTGGGAGCTCACAGGAGTGCAGCTCGTGAACCACCTCCTCCATCTGAGAGTTCCACCTCCTTGTCCATTGAATAGTAGGTGCAGCTGCATAACAATCCCTGGATGAGCTCCACCACCTGTTTTCCTACAAAATGACTGCCGGTTGTACCTGTTCTTTTAGTGCCATATGCGGATTGTACTGACTCGTCTTGGCAGGGATTCCGTTTCTGTCTCTGTCCTCCCCCATTTCTTTCCATTGTATCAGAGGATTACAGCTTCAATTGGGAATATCATAACTCAACTACAAAAATCAGTGCGGCATGGAGAGACAATAGTCTTTCTTTCCCCCGTCTCAGTATTGCAGTGTGTTTATCTCTCTGGTTCTGCTGATCTGGCTGACACTGGCTAATAACCTGGCTTGGCATCTGTTCCCTAGAGAAAGATGGGGGGACTCCAAGATGCCAGAGACTTTCCGAACGGGGCTGTCAACTTTTATAGGAATGGAAAGCGGGTACTCTGAAAAGCTCTGCTTGTTAGCACTTTACTTTTCAGTGGGAAAGCTCCACATTTGCTTATTTATTCACTTACTTCTGGGTCCTGAGCATGGTGCCCACCTACACACTTACTCAGGGCCTTTTTTTAAGAGAAAAAGCCCAGCAGGAACTTATTTGCATATTAGGCCACACCCCTGATGTCACCATTGTTTCACACAGGGCTTTTTTTGTAGAAAAGGCCCAGCAGGAACTCATTTGTATATTGGACCACACCCTGTGGTGTCACCATAGTTTCACACTGGCTTTTTCCAGAAAAAGCCCAGCAGGAACTCATTTGCATATTAGACCACACCCCTGACACCAAGCAAGCCAGAACTGTGTTCCTGCTCAAAATAGCCCTGCTTTACTAGTGACTACTAAGTGCTGTTAGAAAGTGGGAGGAGCTAAATTGGGTATTTCCCCAGCAGGGCTTGTGGTTGACAGTGCAGGTTAAAAAGGCATCCTTGAAATATCAAATACATACTCTTAGAGGTTATATATATCTTTGCCCCATGACATTTTGTGGTTAACTCCGCCCCCTGCGGCAGCCGTTTTGTGATTGTGCCCACTGTCTTGAGTCAAGATGGGTAGCTTTGTTAGTCCATCTGTAACACTAGAAAAGAACAAGAATCCAGTAGCATCCAGTGTAAAACTAGCAAACTCTTTCAGAGAGGAGTTGTGTTGGTCTGCAATAGAACAGCTGGATTTAAGTCCACTAGCACCTTAGAGGCCAACAAGATTTTCAAGGCATGACCGACCTACCTTCCTTGTATGTGTGCATGCCTGCCTCTGCCTACCAGTCCTGGTATTCCAAGTAGCCTCCCATTGAAGTACTAGCAGAGTTGGTCCTGCTTAGTTTCTAAGATCAGATGAGATTGGGTTTGCCTGGGCTATCCAGGTCAGGGCTGGCCATGAGCTTTCAAGAATCAAAGCTGCCTTTGTCAGAACAGGATGACTAATGATAGCATTTACAGTGCAATTCTAAGCACAGTTCCATCTGACCCTATTGATTTCAGTGGGCTTTGAATGGTGAAACTCTGGTTGGGTTGCCCTGTAAATTGCTCATTTTCTGCTCTAACCTGTTGTCCTGGAAGATGGATTCTGTCTCAGTCTCTTGTGCTTTGTTTTTGCGAGCACTGATTGCTAGGCATGTGTTCATCAACAACACGGTTCTTTGTGATCCCATTGGTGGACCTTCCATGATTCTCAGCAGCTAAGGTTGGCCATTGGTCTACAAGCTGGTGGTGCTTCCTCACTTGTGTTGCTGACCAAGACAGTCATCTGACCAGCCATGGACCTTTTGAACTGTGTATGGTTCAATTTACAGCAGTGAATTTATAGCAGTAGAAGCAGTTACTCATTTATTCTGAATATAATGTCAGTGGAAGAAGGGGCTGTGGCTCAGTGGTAGAGCATCCGCTTGGCATGCAGAAGGTCCCAGGTTCAATCCCTGGCATTTCCAGTTAAAGGCCCTGGTAGTAGCTAATGAGAAATACCTTGGCCTGAGACCCTGGAGAGCGGTTGACAGCCTCAGTAGACAATACTAACATTGATGGATCAAGGTTCTGATTCATATAATGAAAGAAGTAGTAGCGGTTACAAGCACAGACAGCTTCAAGAGGGGACTGGAAAAAAACATGGAGCAGAGGTCCACCAGTGGCTATTTGCCACAAGGTATAGATGGAACATTATGTCTGGAGCAGTGACGCTCTGTATTTTTGGTGCTTGTGGGGGACAACAGTGGAAGGGCTTCTGAAGTTCTGGCCCTGCTGGTGGACCTCCTGATGGCACCTGGATTTTGGCCACTGCGTGACACAGAGTGTTGGACTCCATGGGCCTTTGGCCTGATCCAATCTGGCTTCTCTTAGGTTCTAATTTCACCTGAAGGGTAGAAAATCTGAATGCAGGACTCTGACCGCCTAGTAAAGAGTGTGTTTTTCTCAATTTCCCTCCTGGGGGATGAGGAGGTAACAAACTGAGTTTTCCAGGTAGTCTGTTTTCCATTTATTTAGAATTTATAGCCCTGCTACATCTTAGGCTTCTTTTTTGGCTGATCATTAACCATCCAACCTTGTTTCTCTATTCCGAGACAGACCGTGAATTATAGCACTGAGGAGTTTGCTCTCATTTTCAGGAGAGGCGCTTGGTCAGCCAGAAGCTGGGGACTTGGGACATTAAAGCTAACTCCATATATCATGGGAGAGATCATTTGTGTTTGGAGAATAGGACTCCTCTTCCTACAGACACAAAGGTGGATCACCTTTTTAGAAAGTAATTGCAAAAAAAATAATGGTACACCAGGGCTCTCTTTCTAGCGGGAGCTCCTCTGCATATTAGGCCACACTCCCCTGATGTAGCCAATCCTCCAAGAACTTAGAGGGCTCTTAGTACAGGGCCTACTGCAAGCTACAGGAGGATTGGCTGCAGTTGGGTTAGAACTGATAAAAGGAAGTCCTTCTTCACCCAAAGGGTGATTAACATGTGGCGGTTACAAGCATAGCCAGCTTCAAGAGGGGAATGGATAAACATATGGAGCAGAGGTCCATCAGTGGCTATTAGCCACAGCTTATTGTTGGAACTCTCTGTCTGGGGCAGTGATGCTCTGTATTCTTGTGCTTGGGGGGTGGCACAGTGAAAGGGCTTCTAGCCCCACTGGTGGACCTCTTGATGGCACTTGGTTTTTTTGGCCACTGTGTGACACAGGTTTGGATTGGATGGACCATTGGCCTGACCCAACATGGCTTCTCTTATGTTCTTATGTTCTTATGCACATGAGTTCCTGCTAGAAAAAGAGCCCTGATGGTACACTTTCCATTCCTGTTATCAGAATCTCCAACGTGGTGCCGATGGGTATCACCAAGGCTTTTATTGTAGCAGGAACTCCTTTGCTATTAGGCCACACACCCCTGATGTAGCCAATCCTCCTGAAGCTTACAGGGCTCTTAGTACAGGGCCTACTGTAAGCTGCAGTAGGATTGGCTACATCAGGTGTGTGTGGCTTAATATGCAAAGGAGTTCCTGCTACAAAAAATGCTGGGCACCGCAGTACTGGTTGATTCCTTTCCTGGTGCCCACTCAGTGTTTTGAGCAAGGCGGTGGGGCCAGATGCGACTTTTAGCCAGCATGGCTTCTGATTGGCTGTGCAGACTTTTAAAAATGCTGCAGCTCATAAGACGATCAATAGCAAAACTGGGCTCCTGTGTTAAAACAGCAATACACAGCTATACAGAGCACTGGAAAATGTATTCCTCAGTCAAGTAAATGTCTTGTGTCACTAGCAATGTTCCCTCTAAACCAGGGGTGTCAAAATCATTTGTTATTTATTTATTACCTTTAATTTATACCCCACCCTCTCCGCAAGCAGACTCAGGGCGGCTAACAGTCCAAATTTCAGACAATAAATACAAATTAAGCATTCAGACTTCAAACAAGAAACAATTATTAAAGCATTTTAAAACCATTTTACGGTGCTGTTAAATAACTACCCAGGCGGGATTGTCCTTTACTAACAGTTAAACCTGGTAGTAGTTCCAACATCTCAGTAGTGTAGGTGGCAGTCCTTCCCGGTTTACGTGCCAAAAGTCTGTCAGAATAACTTGGTTTTGCAGGCCCTGTGGAACTGAGAGAGGTCCTGCAGGGCCCTTATGGCCTCTGAGAGTGCATTCCATATTTCAGGTGCTGCCACTGAGAAGGCCCTGGATCGTGTAGAATACAGCCTGACCTCCCTTGGTCCGGGGATGGACAGTAGATGTTGTCTCCCTGAACGCAGTGCTCTTGGAGAACATGTAGAGAAAGGTGGTCCCAAAGATAGATAGGCCCCTGATCATATAGGGCTTTAAAGGTCAATACCAACACCTTGAAACAGACTCAGAACACAATAGGCAGCCAGTGCAGTTCTTTCAGCACCGGCTGAATGTGCTCCCATCAAGGGAGCCTCATTAACAGCCGCGCTGCTGCGTTCTGCACTAGCTGCAGTTTCCGAGTCAGGGTCAAGGGCCGGATATGACATAAAGGAGACCTTATAGGGCCGGGCCATGTTGTGCTGGGCCACGTGTGTACCTATTGAAGGTCAGATAGCAAAGATATAAACTTTGTAAAGGTTTGTAAAGACAAACACAATGTAAAAAAAAACACTTAAAACATACTTAAAACATTAGCACTCGATGGTCTTAAAGGTGCTTTCTTTGTATTTCTCCCATGGGATCCAGGGAACTGGGCAAAGGAAGCTCTGGCTCTTTCCTTCCTTCCCCAGGGGACTAGGAGGGAAAGGAATCTCAGCCGATAGAAGGAAGAGAGGTTTGGCTCAGTAGCTCTGCTGTGTGATTGAGAGAGCCTGGCAAAGCAAGCTCTGCCTCCTCCCCCCTTTCCTCCCCAAAGGAGGAGCCTCAGCCAATGGAGAGAATAGAGGTTCTGCTCTGTAGCTCTTGTGCGATTTAAGCAAGCCTGGCAAATCAAGCTGGTATGCAGAAGGAAGCAAGAGAGAGGGAGAAGGAAGCAGACGACAGTTGCTTGGGGGCCTGATAGGAGCCCTGCAGGGGCCTGATTCAGCTCCTGGGCCACGTTTGACACCCCTGCTCTAAGCTATGGAGCAAAAACTCAGCTTTGTGAGCTATAGATATTAAAGTTGTGAGCAAACAGTTTGGCTGCTGCATAAATTAGTTTGCTCTGGAGCCATCCTTCCTGAGCTAAGACAAAAATGTGTGAGGTGGAGGCTTAAAAACCTGCGAGCTAGCTCACACTAGCTCAGCTTAGAGGGAACATTGGTCACTAGTAAGATTTATATATTATATGCAGTAGTTAATACAAAACTACTTGAAATGCTCTATTCATATATACCTGACCTACAGTTTGAGGAGAAACAGAGAAAAAGAAATGGAACCATGGTAAAAATAAGCCATGGTTTTGCATTATGTTTAAATTGAACCTAACTGTGGTTAACGGATGAATTTCATATCCTGGCTTTAGAACTTGGTAGGATGGACCTTAAATGAGTGGCCTGCATCTAGACAGTCATACGAATTAAAGATAGTTTAATTAAACCATGGTTTTATGCAATATCTGAACATAGGGAATGACAAGCCATTCCACAATCAAAATGCCCCACTGTCTCAGCAAGAGCCATCTATGGTTCTCAGCCATTTTATGTATAGATAAGTATCTCATTAATACAGCAATAGATACTTCATTTATATTTTGGCAAGCTTATTATGGAAAATAAAAGCCGCAGGAGCGCCTGGCTAGATCCATCTGATCTTGGGGGATTCATCCCATAAACGCCGTTATTTTTCGTTAGACATCTAAAAAAACCCAAGCATGGCAACTACAGAAGGGCGATAGGATTCAATTACCAAGATTAAGACTTTTTTGAAACCAGTTATTTATGGGCTATGCATTAAATCTAATCAGAGCGGTCCTAGAGGTATCAGCCACGCTCCCTTTTCTTCCAGTGAAGGTGAAAGAGCTTAGCTACTGCAGCTGGGAAAGCAGAGGTGCGTTTCAAATCACACTTAATACTTTCAGTGTTGACTTTTAGGCGGGGGATGGCCACACTTCCCCAGATATTTAAATACCGGTTTCTATCCAATTTAAACCAAGCCAGCAGGAAGGATCAGGATTTATTATGAGGATGTAACGCAAGCATTTGTTTACTTGTGGTGGTGGAAAGTACCGTTAAGTCTCAGCTGACTTCTGGTGCCCTGTAAGGCTTTCAAGGCAAGACATCATAGAAATATAGAGTTGGAAGGGACCTCCAGGGTCATCAAGTCCAACCCCCCCTGCACAATGCAGGGAATTCACAAATACCTCCCCCTCGCACCAAGTGACTCCTTCCTCATGCCCAGAAGATGGCAAAAAACCCCTCCAGGAACCCTGGAAAAACTGGCTTGGAGAAAAATTGCTGCTTGAATCCCATTTCCCTGACTTATATTTCCCTGAAGATGCAAGAAAGGACCACAAGAACTAAGCATTGATGCAGACCTTCCCTGCCCTCATTCCCATGATCTGCCTAAGTTCACAGAATCAACATTTCTATCACATGGCCATGCAGCCTCCACTGAAAAACCTCCAAGGAAGAAGAGCCCACCCCTAAGTGGCAATCAGCATTTCCCTGGGAGTGTAAGAAAGGGCCACGAGAACTGAGCATTGATGCAGCCCTTCCTGCCCTCCTTCCCATGATCTTCCTAAGTTCACAGAATCAACATTGCTATCAGATGGCCATCTAGCCTCTGCTTAAAAACCTCCTAAGAAGGAGAGCCCATCACCTCCCAGAGGTGAACAGAGGTGGTTTGCCATAAGAACATAAGAGAAGCCATGTTAGATCAGGCCAATGGCCCATCCAGTCCAACACTCTGTGTCACATAAGAACATAAGAGAAGCCCTGTTGGATCAGGCCAATGGCCCATCCAGTCCAACACTCTGTGTCACAGAAGAACATAAGAGAAGCCATGTTGGATCAGGCCAATGGCCCATCCAGTCCAACACTCTGTGTCACAGAAGAACATAAGAGAAGCCATGTTGGATCAGGCCAATGGCCCATCCAGTCCAACACTCTGTGTCACAGAAGAACATAAGAGAAGCCATGTTGGATCAGGCCAGTGGCCCATTCAGTCCAACACTCTGTGTCACATAAGAACATAAGAGAAGCCATGTTGGATCAGGCCAATGGCCCATCCAGTCCAACACTCTGTGTCACATAAGAACATAAGAGAAGCCATGTTGGATCAGGCCAATGGCCCATCCAGTCCAACACTCTGTGTCACAGAAGAACATAAGAGAAGCCATGTTGGATCAGGCCAATGGCCCATCCAGTCCAACCCTCTGTGTCACATAAGAACATAAGAGAAGCCATGTTGGATCAGGCCACTGGCCCATCCAGTCCAACACTCTGTGTCACATAAGAACATAAGAGAAGCCCTGTGGGATCAGGCCAATGGCCCATCCAGTCCAACCCTCTGTGTCACATAAGAACATAAGAGACGCCATGTTGGATCAGGCCAGTGGCCCATCCAGTCCAACCCTCTGTGTCACATAAGAACATAAGAGAAGCCATGTTAGATCAGGCCAGTGGCCCATCCAGTCCAACACTCTGTGTCACAGAAGAACATAAGAGAAGCCATGTTAGATCAGGCCAGTGGCCCATCCAGTCCAACACTCTGTGTCACATAAGAACATAAGAGAAGCCATGCTGGATCAGGCCAATGGCCCATCCAGTCCAACCCTCTGTGTCACAGAAGAACATAAGAGAAGCCATGTTGGATCAGGCCACTGGCCCATCCAGTCCAACACTCTGTGTCACATAAGAGAAGCCATGTTGGATCAGGCCACTGGCCCATCCAGTCCAACACTCTGTGTCACATAAGAACATAAGAGAAGCCATGTTGGATCAGGCCAGTGGCCCCTCCAGTCCAACACTCTGTGTCACATAAGAACATAAGAGAAGCCCTGTTGGATCAGGCCAATGGCCCATCCAGTCCAACCCTCTGTGTCACAGAAGAACATAAGAGAAGCCATGTTGGATCAGGCCAATGGCCCATCCAGTCCAACACTCTGTGTCACATAAGAGAAGCCATGTTGGATCAGGCCACTGGCCCATCCAGTCCAACACTCTGTGTCACATAAGAACATAAGAGAAGCCATGTTGGATCAGGCCAGTGGCCCCTCCAGTCCAACACTCTGTGTCACATAAGAACAGAAGAGAAGCCATGTTGGATCAGGCCAATGGCCCATCCAGTCCAACACTCTGTGTCACATAAGAACATAAGAGAAGCCATGTTGGATCAGGCCAGTGGCCCCTCCAGTCCAACACTCTGTGTCACACAGTGGCAAAAAATTTTTTTTATATATATATACACACACACACACTGTGGCTAATAGCCACTGATGGACCTCTGCTCCATATTTTTATCTAACCTCCTCTTGAAGGTGGCCATGCTTGTGGCCGCCACCACCTCCTGTGGCAGTGAATTCCACATGTTAATCACCCTTTGGGTGAAGAAGTACTTCCTTTTATCCGTTTTAACCTGTCTGCTCAGCAATTTCATCGAATGCCCACGAGTTCTTGTATTGTGAGAAAGGGAGAAAAGGACTTCTTTCTCTACTTTCTCCATCCCATGCATTATCTTGTAAACCTCAATCATGTCACTCCGCAGTCCACGTTTCTCCAAACTAAAGAGCCCCAAGCGTTTCAACCTTTCTTCATAGGGAAAGTGCTTCAGCCCTTTAATCATTCTAGTTGCCCTTTTCTGGACTTTCTCCAATGCTATAATATCCTTTTTGAGGTGCGGCGACCAGAACTGCACACAGTACTCCAAATGAGACCGCACCATCGATTTATACAGGGGCATTATGATACTGGCTGATTTGTTTTCAATTCCCTTCCTAATAATTCCCAGCATGGCGTTGGCCTTTTTTATTGCAAACGCACACTGTCTTGACATTTTCAGTGAATTATCTACCATGACCCCAAGATCTCTCTCTTGGTCAGTCTCTGCCAGTTCACTTCCCATCAACTTGTATTTGTAGCTGGGATTCTTGGCCCCAATGTGCATTACTTTGCACTTGGCCACACTGAACCGCATCTGCCACGTCGACGCCCACTCCCCCAGCCTCAACAGATCCCTTTGGAGTTCCTCACAATCCTCTCTGGTTCTCACCACCCTGAACAATTTAGTGTCATCTGCAAACTTGGCCACTTCACTGCTCACTCCCAACTCTAAATCATTTATGAACAAGTTAAAGAGCATGGGACCCAGTACCGAGCCCTGCGGCACCCCACTGCTTACTGTCCTCCACTGCGAAGACTGCCCATTTATACTCACTCTCTGCTTCCTATTACTCAGCCAGTTTTTGATCCACAAGAGGACCTGTCCTTTTACTCCATGACTCTCAAGCTTTCTAAGGAGCCTTTGATGAGGTAAACAACATTTATCGGGTCACCTTTGTCCACATGTTTGTTCACCCCCTCAAAGAAATGTAACAGGTTAGTGAGGCAAGATCTTCCCTTGCAGAACCCATGCTGAGTCTTCCTCAATAACCCGTGTTCATCAATGTGCCTACTCATTCTGTCCTTGATAATGGTTTCTACCAACTTTCCTGGTATTGAAGTCAGTCTGACTGGCCTGTAATTTCCCGGATCTCCTCTGGAACCCTTTTTAAAGATGGGGGTGACATTTGCTACCTTCCAGTCCTCAGGAACGGAGGCAGATTTCCATGAAAGATTACAGATTTTTGTTAGAAGATCCACAAGTTCAACTTTGAGTTCTTTCAGAACTCTCGGATGTATGCCATCCAGACCCGGTGACTTATTAGTTTTTAATTTGTCTATCAGTTGTAGGACCTCCTCTTTTGTCACCTCAATCTGACTCAAGTCTTTCAACACCCCTTCCAAAATTAGTGGTTCTGGGGCGGGCAAAAAGTTCTCATCTTCCACAGTGAAGACGGAGGCAAAAAATGCATTCAGCTTCTCAGCCATTTCCCTATCCTCCTTCAGTAATCCTTTTACCCCATGGTCATTCAAGGGCCCCACTGCCTCCCTGGCTGGTTTCCTACTTCTAATATATTTGAAGAAATTTTTATTGTTGGTCTTTATGTTTTTTGCAATATGCTCCTCATAGTCCCTTTTTGCCTGCCTGATCACAGTCTTGCATTTGATTTGCCACAGCCTGTGTTCCCTTTTATTAATCTCACTTGGACTGGTTTTCCACCGCTTAAAGGAATCCTTCTTACCTTTTACAGCTTCCATTACTTTGTTTGTTAACTATGCAGGCCTTTTCTTATGCCTGTTTGTGCCTTTCCTAACTTGTGGTATGTATTTTATCTGAGCTTCTAGGATTATAGTTTTAAATAGTCTCCAAGCTTCCCCAAGGGTTTTGACCGTATTTATCTTTCCTTTCAGTTTCCTCCTCACATGCCTCGTCATCTCAGAGAATTTACCTCTTTTAAAGTTAAACGTGGTTGTGGCGGTCTTTTTGGGCAGCTCCCTATTTATACAAACGGTAAAATCGATAACGTTATGGTCACTGCTCCCAAGTGGTGCAATCACTTTTACATCTCTCACCAAATCTTGGGCATTACTTAGGACCAAATCCAGGATCGCCCCACCCCTGGTAGGTTCTGAGACCATCTGCTGCATAGCACAGTCATTGAGAGCATCAAGAAACTCAATCTCTTTCTCTCGACCAGAACACATATTGACCCAATCAATCTGCGGGTAGTTAAAATCACCTATTACGACACAGTTTTTACGTTTAGCCGCTATCTTTAAGCCTTCCATCATATTATAATCGTCCTCTCTCTTTTGATTTCGTGGGTCCTCTCTCTTTTGATTTCAGTGGTCCCTCTTGAAGGTGGCTTTTAAATATTTTGGTGGTGCAACCGTCAGAAAGCAGAGAGGTCTAAATCAATACTCCCTCTAAGCTGTGGAGTCTTGTGAGCAAAAATTCTACTTTGTGAGCTACTGGCTTTAAAAGTTGTGAGCTACTGCATAAATTAGTTTGGTCTGGGGCCATTTTTCCTGAGCTAAGACAAAAATCTGTGAGCCGGAGGCTAAAAGAACTGTGAGCTAGCTCACACTAACTCAGCTTAGAAGGAACACTGGTCTAAATGCATAGAGTCAAGGGATGACCCTGTGAAAATGGCCAAGGAATTCACTTTCCTAGAGAAGTACCAGGTTTTATTGAAACAGTTTTGTTGAGTGGCTTGTATTCCAAGGTCACCTTGCAGGCAAATGTTTTCAATAAACCAGCAATTTGAAACATGAGGAGGCTGAAGCCTCATCAGAAAAGCCTCTGGAACTAAAGAGCGTGGCGATCATTAAAGGAAGAGGAAGAAAAAAGAAAGCGGTGTTGGGATAGGAAGGGTCGTTCTTTCTTTGGGTTCTTAAGTATCATTGGGCTTGTTAGTGATCCAATCAATGGCGCAGAGAGGAGATACGTTAGTTGATATTCCAGACTTCCCTCTGGCCATTGCTGGGTTTAGAAGTCAGAGCAGAGTGGTGCTAGAAGGGGGGAAAAAATATCGCAGTGACAAAGTTAACGGTGGATACTTAAATGTCTGGGTCAGACTTCAGTAAGTCTGGAGGTAACCGGCCTGCCCATTTCAATCAAGGTTTCATTTTGATTTCATTCTCGGTGTGTGGAACCGGGTCATATGGCAGGGACACAAATGCCCCAGAAGTCCTATCCGTTACACATAGAATGACAAGAACCTCTACTACAGAGCCAGTTTGGTGTAGTGGTTAAGTGTGTGGACTCTTACCTGGGAGAACCGGGTTTGATTCCCCACTCCTCCACTTGCATCTGCTGGAATGGCCTTGGGTCAGCCATAACTCTTGTAAGAGTTGTCTTTGAAAGGGCAGCTTCTGTCAGAGCTCTCTCAGCCCCATCCACCTCACCTCACAGAGTGTCTGTTGTGTGGGAAGAAGATAAAGGCATTGTAAGCCGCTCTGAGTTTCTGATTCAGAGAGAAGGCAGGGTATAAATCTGCAATTCTTCTTCTAACCTTTTTTTTAAAAAGGTAAAGGTAGCCCTCTGTGCAAGCACCAGTCATTTCCGACTCTGGGGTGACGTCGCATCACAACGTTTTCACGGCAGACTATTTTTTTTACGGAGTGGTTTGCCATTGCCTTCCCCAGTCATCTACACTTTCCTCCCAGCAAGCTGAGTACTCATTTTACCGACCTCGGAAGGATGGAAGGCTGAGTCAACCTTGAGCTGGCTACCTGAACCCAGCTTCTGCCGGGATCGAACTCAGATCATGAGCTGAGAGCTCAGACTGCGGTATTGCAGCTTTACCACTCTGCGTCACAGGGCCCCATCTACTAACAATACCTGATGCCATCTCTGAATATAATAGAGCATGTACCAGGTATAATATTTCAAATACAGGCCAGCCTCTGGGAAGTTCAAAAGTAGGATGTGAAATGACTGGACCATGTTCTGGTAACATTGTGTCATATCTCATGGAGCTTTTACTCTTGAAAACTTTTATGCTGAAAATCATGTTGGTCTAAAAGATGGTCATGGACTTGAATCTAGCTGTTCTATTGCAAACCAACAGAACCATCCTCTGAAATTATTCTGTCTTGATTACTGTAGTGTGTTCTAGGTGGGGCTGCCCTTGGAGACTGTTTGGAAACAGCTGTTGACCCAGAAGCCAGATTATAAATGGAGGTCAACTGCAGGGAACAATTTTCCACTAAATTGCAACATTGTCACTGACTAACATTTTGTTTCTGGGCACAATTCAAACTATAATCTCCTAAACAGTCTGGGAGTGGGTTGTTTTAAGAATTGCTTGTTCCCATTAGATGAGTATATACAGGGCCTTTTCTCTGGTGGCACCTCAGCCTGGGAATTCTTTCCGTAGCCAAAGTCACCTGGCATCTTTTGCTAATGTCTTTTAGGTGCCAGGTGAAACCCATCCTATTTATATATGCTTTTAATATCCTCTAGATGTAGGGTTGTCGGCTCCAGGTTAGGGAATACCTGGAGATTTTGGAGGTGGATCCTGAGGAGGGCATAATTTGGGGAGAGAAGGGACTTCAGTGGGGCATAAGGCCACAGAGTTCACCTTCCAAAGCAGCCATTTTCTCTGGGTGAACTGATCACTGTTACCTGGAGATCAGTTGTAATATTGAGAGATCTCCAGCCACTACCTGGAGGTTGGCAAACCTAAGACTAGATCAGGGGTGGCCAAACTTGCTTAACGTAAGAGCCACATAGAGTAGACATCAGATGTTTGAGACCCGCAAGACAGGAAGGAAGGAAAATAGATGAGGAAGGGAGAGGTGAAAAGAAAGCAACTTTAACTTTAAATGCATTCTCCAAGCAACCAGCTGGGTTTCCTTGGAGAATTGATTTAAAGAGACAAACGCCTTCTCTAAGCTGGCGAGGTGGTGGGGGCTCTGAGAGCCACACAATATGTCTGAAAGAGCCACGTGTGACTTCGAGCCACAGTTTGGCCACCCCTGGCCTAGATGGTGTCTCCGCTTCCTTGTGTCATTTAGTTTTATTGCTTCTTTGTACTTGTTTTAGGTGTTTCTGGGGTATCTTGAAATGTAAATGAGATTTACCATACAGGAGTCAAGTTCCACCTTTAAGACCGACCAAGTTTTATTCATTTTACTATTGGTAGCCACTTTGAGCTGAGTGCCCTAATGGTAGGCCTATAAAGAGCTTAAATAAGTAAAGGATAATGAAGACATCCTTTGTTGTTTACCTCCAGCAATCAGAGATATACTGCCTCTAATTATGGAGGCTTCAGTTGGCTTCCTGTGACTAATGTCCGCTGATTCATCTATTTCCCATTAACTTGTCTAATCCTTTAAAAAAACATTTAAATTGAATTAAATTTCTCTGGTTTCTCATTCTAAATACATTATTAGAATTTGCTGCTGCTTCTTTTTTTGGCTCACTCAGCAAATTTCTGAAATCTGTGCTGTTCTGATTGCTAAGAAGACATTTATATTGGTTAGAATGAGCCAGAGAACCGGTGTGATGTACGGGGGGTAGAGGGTCATGCCTGGACTAGGAAAACCCAGGTTTAAATCTCCCTCATTGGTGACGCTTGTACCTCTCAGGGCTGTCCTGAGAATATCATGGTGGAAGTTAGTCAGGACTATTTTTGTAGCAGGAACTCCTTTGCATATTAGGCCACACCCCCTGCTGATGTAGTCAATCCCCCAAGAGCTTACAGACGGTCCTGTAAGAAGAGCCTGATTTGGCCCCATGTTTGATACCCCTGGTCTAGCACAATCAGCTGTGTTTCATGTATGCATATACTGACGCAGCCCAATGCAAGTTCTGGTTTCCCCCTCCTTGGAAGAATGGTGGAATTAATAAGTGATACAAGTTGAACGTTTAACATTTTGCTGCCTGTGGGGTTCTGTGGAATCTTAGTGTTAAGAACATGAGAACATCAGAAAAGTCCAGCTGGATCAGACCACGGGTTCATCTAGTCCAGCATCCTGCCTCACACAGTCGCCAACCAGTTCCTCTGCAGGGCCAAAAACAGGACAGAGAGGTTGAGGCCTCCATAAGAATGTAAGAGGAGCCCTGCTGGATTAGACCAGTGGTCCATCCAGCCCAGCATCCTGTCTCACACAGCAGCCAACCAGTTCCTCTGGAGGGCCAAAAACAGGGTACAGAGGTTGAGCCCTCCATAAGAATGCAAGAGGAGCCCTGCTGGATTAGACCAGTGGTCCATCCAGCCCAGCCTCCTGTCTCACACAGCGGCCAACCAGTTCCTCTGGAGGGCCAAAAACAGGGCACAGAGGTTGAGGCCTCCATAAGAATGCAAGAGGAGCCCTGCTGGATTAGACCAGTGGTCCATCCAGCGCAGCCTCCTGTCTCACACAGCAGCCAACCAGTTCCTCTGGAGGGCCAAAAACAGGGCACAGAGGTTGAGCCCTCCATAAGAATGCAAGAGGAGCCCTGCTGGATTAGACCAGTGGTCCATCCAGCCCAGCATCCTGTCTCACACAGCGGCCAACCAGTTCCTCTGGAGGGCCAAAAACAGGGCACAGAGGTTGAGGCCTCCATAAGAATGCAAGAGGAGCCCTGCTGGATTAGACCAGTGGTCCATCCAGCCCAGCCTCCTGTCTCACACAGCGGCCAACCAGTTCCTCTGGAGGGACATCAACCGGGTATAGAGGCAAAGACCTTCCCCAGATGTTGCTTCCTGGCTCTCAGATTCAGAAGTGCCTCTGAAAGTGGAGGTTCCTTCTTTTGAGTAACCATGGCCAATAGCCATTGATAGGCCTATCCTCCATGAATCTAATCCCCCTTCAAAGCTGTTTATTCCTGTGGTCATCGCTACATCCTCCGGCAGCGAATTCCACATTTGAATCGCCCTCTGTGTAAAGCAGTAGCGTTCAGGATAAATCCGGCCAGATTCATTTATATTTGCCTAGTTGATCCGATGGATTAAATGCAAACTTTGTTCAGCATTAGCAGAAATGAAAGCAGCTCCTCATGTTATTTTGACACTGTAGCCTAACTGCAGAATAATCCTGGGAGGTGCAGCAGATGGAATGGACCGTCAAGTCACAGCCAACTAATGTAGGGTTGCCAGCTCTTTTTCGGGAAATACCTGCAGATGTGGGGGGTAGAGCCAGAGGGACGGCCCTCAGCAGGGTATAATGCTGTAGAGTCCAGCCTTCAAAGCAGCCATTTTCTGCTTTGGTTGTCTGGAGATAAATGGTAATAATGGGAGGTCTCCAGGCCACACCTGGAGATTGGCAACCCTAATTGGTGACTATGTAGGGTTTCCCAGGCGAGAGACAGAGGGACATTGCCTAGGGAAAGAGCTCAGTGGCGAAGTGATGACACATCCTGTAATGTCACATCCAGGTCAGAGGTCAGTTCCAGCCCCACTTCTTCCTGTGAAGTCACTTCCCCCCAACTGCCTTATATCGCTTGCAGGCTTCTGTATGCTTGTCTTCCTTACGTCATGCTGTCCCTTTGGTTTTAAGTGTTTGTGCTGGTAAAACTAGCCGCTGTCATGTTCCACTCAACCCGGCAATCCTCTCAAATTCCTCTTAAGGTTTTTCTTGGTGTTGAAGATGAAAATGCATTGTGAAGACTGGCTGGAGGATGCCAGCTGGATAGTGAGTGCTGTTCAGTTTGCTGCATCTCAAAAAAGATATTGCAGAGCTGGAAAAAAAAAGTACAGAGGGCAGCCAAGATGATTGAAGGGGTAACACCTTTTCTAGGAGGAAAGTCTGGAGATTTTGGGTCTTTTCAGTCTAGAAACAGGATGACTAAGGGGCAGGGGTGGAATTCTGGCAGGAGCTCCTTTGCATGTTAGGCCACACACCCCTGATGTAGCCAATCCTCCAAGAGCTTACAAAAAAGAGCCTTGTAAGCTCTTGGAGGATTGGCTACATCAGGGGTGTGTGGCCTAATATGCAAAGGAGCTCCTGATAGAATTTCACCCCTGGTAAGGGTCATGATAGAAGTTTATAATAGTGTACTGTTGTGTAAGTAGTGACAGACTTCACATTTCTGGGATCCAATCACTGCAGATGGTGACTGTAGCCATGAAATTAAAAGACGTTTGCTCCTTGGAAGGACAGGTCTGGCGAACCTAGGCAGTATAATAAAAAGTAGAGACATCACCCCACCAACAAAAGTCCATATAGTCAAAGCGATGGTATTCCCAGTAGTCATGTATGGCTGTGAGAGCTGGACAATAAGGAAGGCCGAGCACAGAAGAATAGATGCTTTCGAGCTGTGGTGCTGGAGAAGACTCTTGAGAGTCCCTTGGACTGCAAGAAGATCAAATCAGTCAGTCCTAAGGGAAATCAACCCAGACTGTTCCCTGGAAGGTCAGATGCTGAATCTGAAGCTCAAGTACTTTGGCTACCCAATGAGAAGGGAGCACTCACTGGAGAAGATCCTGATGCTAGGAAAGACAGAAGGCAAAAGAAGGGGACGGCAAAAGATGAGATGGCTGGACAGCATTACTGATGTGACTAACATGAATTTGAGCAGAGGATGGTAGAAGACAGGAGGGCCTGGCGTGACTTTGTCCGTGGGGGTCGCAAAGAGTTGGACTCAACTGTGCAACTGAACAACGACAATAACAACAACTGTTGTGTATGTGTGACTCTGTATCTATGTGGATTGTTAGTTCCTGCCTGGCTCATTGGAGCCTTAGGGCTGAGCTTGGGGACTTGGGAACAATGGGAAGCAGGATCCAAATCTCTGCTTCCCCGGTCCAATCACCAGCCCCCTACTCGTTCACATTACCCAATAGCATTCTAGCGCGGGAGTGTATCTAGTTGGCCCAGTTTAGTAGTCTTAGTCTGCCAATCACCATGCTGTAATCAATAATGAAGAGCAGTGATAACTTTATCATGAGCCTCCTCGGGCATCATACTCCCACTATTTCACACATACATTGACTGAATAAAAGGGATAGAAGGCGCTTCTTCCCACCCCCACCCCCATGTTAATGTAACTTGGAGGCACCCAATGAAAAAGTTGGGAAATACATTCTGGAGAGTCAAAAAGAAACGATTCTTTACTCAGTCATTCAACTGTGGAATTCATTGCCAGTAGAGGTAGTGATGGCCGTAACCATAGATGGCTTTAAAGAGCGGTTAGAGAGATGAGATTAAGGAGAGGTCCATCAGTGGGTATTAGCCTTGGTGACTGAATGGAGCTTCCATCTATAGAGAAAAGTTTGAACCTCTGTGGCAGCTGGTTGGCTGTTTTGTGAAACAGTGTGCTAGACTAAATGGACCACTGGGCTGATCCAGCCGGGCTCCCTTTATGTTTTTATGTTCCCCCTCTCAGTCACCAACCACATTCTGGCTTGTATTATCTTTACAGATAGTCTCTGTGATATAGCATAGCTGAACCGGAGGTCCTAGAGGTCAACCTATTGTAGCTACTATAGGACTTTTGTTTTGCCTAAGGCCCTAGACTATATGCCTTCTGAAGCTGCTGTTTCTTCCAAGGGAATTGGTCTCTATAGTCTGGAAATCAATAGTATTTCTGAGAGAATTCCAGGCCCCATGTAGAAGGAGGAGAGGAGGAGGAGAAGAAGAATTGCATTTATACCCTGCCCTTCACTTGGAGTCTCAAAGCGTCTTACAATCTCTGTTTCCTTCCCCTTCCCTACAACAGACATCCTGTGAGGCAGATGGGGCTGAGAGAGCTCTTTCAAGACCTGCTCTTGAGAGAACTCTGAGAGAACTATGACTGACCCAAGGTCACCCATCTAGCTTCATGTCGGGGAATCAAACCTAGTTCTCCCAGATTAGAGTCCGCGCACTTAACCACTGCACCACACTGGCTTTAAAATGAGGGGTGGATGGTTGTGGTGGCAGTAAGATATTCAATTAAATATTTTAATAGAAGAAGAAGAAGAAGATGATGATGATATTGGATTTATATCCTGCCCTATACTCTGAATATCAGAGTCTCAGAGTGGCTCACAATCTCCACTACCTCCCCCCCCCCCCAACAACAAACACCCTATGAGGTAGGTGGGGCTGAGAGAGCTTTTACAGCAGCTGCCCTTTCAAGGACAACTCCTATGAGATCTATGGCTGACCCAAGGCCATTCCAGTAGCTGCAAGTGGAGGAGTGGGGAATCAAACCCAGTTCTCCCAGATAAGAGTCCGCGCACTTAACCACTACACCAAACTGGCTCTCCAGTTGACATTGTGGGGAGATCTTATCTACTGGCTGGGTAAGGTTTTCTGCAGCGGGTCTGCTCATTAGGAACTACACACTGTGTTCTCACGGGTAGATCTGTGGTCAGACAAGTGAACTGCTTGGAACTGAGTCAATGTATCTGTTGTCAGCTTTCATTGGGTGAATTGGAAGGAAGGGGCTGGTTTCCGGTGGCTGCTTGACTGCAGATCAAGTTGTCAGCTCTGGGAGCGCTTGGCTAGATCTGACTGTCGGGAATGCTCCCATCTGCTGCCGGTAAAATTTTTATGGACCCATTGATTTCAGAGGGGGAAATTTATGCATGTCCTTAATTTGCACACTGAAATCAATAGAATTTAAATGTGCATAACTTTGGCCGGGCCATGCATGCCATGTTCCATAATCTGTCACAGAACTACAGTTGCAATAGTTGGTTTTTTTGCAGGAAGCCACACAGATAAGCAGTGGTTTTAAATAAGCAGTGTAAGGCTTTGGATTGTTTGGTTTGAGTTTCCAAACATGGAACAGGCAAGCCATCTTAGAGATGGAGCTTTGGCTCAGCGGTAGAGCATCTGCTTGGCATGCAGAAGGTCCCAAGTTCAATCCCCAGGTTCTCCAGCTACAAAGCTCAAGTAGCAGGGAATGCATAAGACCTCTGCTTAAGAGTAGGCAATATTGAGCTGTGTAGACCAATATTCTGGCTCAGTGTAAGATGGTGCAGAATTGTTTTCTGTTGCCCCAGAAGGTAGGCTCAGAATCAGTGGGATGTAATTAAATCAGAAGAGTTTCCGGCTCAACATTTGGAAGAATTTCCTGACAGAGCAGTTCCTCAGTGGAACAGGCTTCCTCGGGAGGTGGTGGACTCTCCTTCTTTGGAAATTTTTAAACAGAGGCTAGATGGCCATCTGACAGCAATGCTGATCCTTTGAACTTAGGAGGAAGTACTTGTGAATTTCCTGCATTGTGCAGGGGGTTGGACTAGATGACCCTGGGGGTCCCTTCCAACTTTATGATTCTGTGATTCCTGGGTTCATGTTCAGAGGGGTGTCTATGTATCCTTGCATGTTCAGGTTCATAAATCCATTCCCATCCTTTCATGGGACAGCTGCCTCTGACAGTGCAGCAGCAGCTAATAACTACAGTTTGTCGATCGAGGCATCGTGATTTCCAATTCTGGATTGATGGACAGTTGCAAGTTTTGAATGGTCACTTCTGACATCGTTTTGGATCCTAATTAAACCCAGGTTTGCAAACTCACTTCAAATCAAGGTTTCTGATTCTGGTTTGCTGGCCAGTCCCAAACCATAGTTTGCAAATTCTGCCATCATGCAAAGCCATAGTGAAACGCCCTTTGGTATAATGGCTAAATTGATCTGGCATGTAGTGCTTTTACTGTGGTGGCTTTCAGATTTCTGGAATGCCCTTCAAGAGGTGGTACAGAGCTGCTCCACTCTTGTCTCTTTCTAAAAAGGCAGCAAAGTTTCAATCTGGTGGCACCTTTAAGACCAGCAAAGCTTTATTAAAGGGGTGATTAAATTGCTGAGCAGTTGGGTTAGAACGGATAAAAGGAAGTCCTTCTTCACCCAAAAGGTGGTTACCACATGGAATTCACTGCCACAGGAGGCGGTGGCGGCTGCAAGCATAGACAGCTTCAAGAGGGGAGATTGGATAAACATATGGAGCAGAGGTCCATCGGTGGCTATTAGCCACAGCATATTGTTGGAACTCTCTGTCTGGGGCGGTGAGGCTCTGTATTTTTGGTGCTTGAGGGGGGGCACAGTGGGAGGGCTTCTAGTGTCCTGGCCCCGCTGGTGGATCTCCTGATGGCACTTGGTTTTTTGGGCCACTGTGTGACACAGAGTGTTGGACTGGCTGGGCCTTGGTCTGATCCAACATGGCTTCTCTTACGTTCTTATGAGCTTTCTTGTGCATGCAGACTTCTTCAGATACCAAGGAGGCAAGATGTTCTTTCCGGAGAGCATTCAGCATTGGAAGATGTTCTGTTTGCTGCCTGTATCACAAATGTTTGCTCTTTTAGATGCAATTATTGGATTTTATTGCTTATTGTAATATCTGTCTTTGGGAGCTGTAGAAGAGCGGCAAAACACAGTTTAAATAATAAACGCCCCCCTAGGGCTCATATCGGTTTTGCCAGCATTGTTACGAGCTCACCAAAGTTCAAACTGGTTTTGTTTCATTCTGAAATAGTCCATGGGATTGCAGACGTCTTCTTTTGCTTGAAAGGCATTTTTTAAAAAAAAAATCTGCATAGGAGCAAAAAGAAAGGTATAAAACCAGGGCTTGTCATTACCTTTCCCCTGTGATGTCCCTTTTGTGGACAGTGTTGACGGCTGGCTAAAAGCCCCCCAAAGAGATGCCCCATGCAGATCAGCTGCTTAGTTAGCAAAACAGTAAATCTAGTTAGCAAAACAGTAAATCTTCCTTCGCCGGCCATTGTTAGAAATGGCAGGAGGGTTTTGACTGCACCCGGAGGGGTTAGAAGGTGACGGGGAGCGTGGCATCCCAAGCCCCCTTTTATTTTTAAACCAACACTCTGAAAGCTTTACAATAAACAGACCCCCGGATTGTTTTCCTAACTGGATCCCGGAGAGCTGGAGCATGCCTCCTGGAAGCTTGTGGCGGCAATCTGGACACAGTCAACAATACTGCGCCACTCAGTTCTTGTTTACCCAGAAGCAAGTCCCATGGAGTTCAACAGGGTTTGTTCCCAAGTGAACTCGAAGAGGTCTGTAGGCTAATCCTCTCCGTCTGAAATCAGGGGAAGCGAGGCAGGGGGTTGAGCTCCTCAAATCCAATTTATTTCAGCAGCACTTAGGCGCATCCAGCTTCCTCTGGGTTTTGCGCTGAGGTGTAAAAAATTAATGCCTTTGTCGCTTTGTGATATGTAAACACTAAAGTGTCAGGTTTTTTTGTGCCAGCTCTTTGGGGGCTGTGCCTGGGAGGGCAGATTTGGGGAGGGAGGGAAGAGAACTCAGATGGGGATAGATCCAAGTTTGTCATGCTATGCTACATGTTAAAAAGTAAATTAGCTGGACAAAGGCACTCTAAGGAAAAGATGTTCTCAGTTCAATCCATGCTTCCAGATAAATAGAGCAATTAATAGTCTCTACATTTATTGGAACATAAGAGAAGCCATGTTGGATCAGGCCAATGGCCCATCCAGTCCAACACTCTGTGTCACATAAGAACATAAGAGAAGCCATGTTGGATCAGGCCAATGGCCCATCCAGTCCAACACTCTGTGTCACATAAGAACATAAGAGAAGCCATGCTGGATCAGTCCAATGGCCCACCTAGTCCAACATTCTGTGTCACATAAGAACATAAGAGAAGCCATGCTGGATCAGGCCAGTGGTCCATCCAG